>NC_073693.1:302542385-302758240 GCF_029784155.1 Uranotaenia lowii | reverse complement strand
ACATTTTACGATTGACAAAGTTTTTTTTTCAAAATTTTAATCTATTTTGGCATCATTAAATACTTTAACTGACTGGGGTGGAGTAGAATTGCTCGAGCTCACTTCGCTCTAATCAACAGTGGGTTTTGTTTCCACCGAATGACTCTGACCAAGTTTGAATCATAATCGTCCGAATTCGTACGAAAACTGTCTAGTATTTTGACATTACTCGGTCCGAAAGTCCATAATGGGAGAATTTGGAATCATTTCGTTCCGAATTTATTTCATCACTGGGCTGTGTGTAAAGGCCTATCCAAATACAATGCGACCAGCCGGCGGCCATTTGTCATTCTTTTCTTGGTGTTTCCGTGGCATGAAAACACGCGTTCTTGCGTCCCGTCCGCGAAAAGTGACTGGTTTTTCGGAAATTTTCCCAAGTTCGAGACAGAGAAAGAATAATTTCGAAATAGTAAAGTTAGCAAGAAATTTTTTAACATGCCCAAGCTTATTTATTATTTCAATCTGAAATCTGAGACTGAAATGAAAGGACTGATTTGATTTCTAAGCCCGAATCCGAAAAACTCAGGAAAATTGTTTAATGGGCATATTCCCCAACTCGAATAAGTTACAAGAAACGAAAACTCTGTAATCAATTTACAATTGTTTCTAGTATAAACAATTTATTGATCGACTTCATTCTACAACAAGTAGTTATTAAAAATTCACAATAATGTGCCTACGTAACATTCCAAACTGGATCATCTACATACACCACAACTAATAAAATTTTAAGCCAGACACAAACGCTTCAAACTTTCCAAATCAAATCAATACTATTTTTGTTAACATTCAGCAGCTCTGTTGGAATATATTGTGAAATTGCAAAAGAAATTGAAAAACAGTTTTAGACGTTTCATAACCATTAAAAAGGTAGACATTGACTAATTCAACGTCGCAATCTAGGCTATGATAAATTTGGCTGAGATTTCTTAAATTTATTAGTTGTTTTTAACGGAAACTTTAATATGAATAGTTATCTAAAAGTGAAATCAGAATATTGATATTCGGAATACATAAACATCGAAACCTACGATGTCTTGTTTAAAATCGTATGTACTCAAGTTATGTTATTTAATGTCACAAAAATTATCTCGACAAGCATCGACACGAAGATTTAAATAATTTGCTTTTTATATTTACATTGTTTTTCGATAATCTATAACTTCCGGTCATAATGCCCTAGAATCCACTGGATGGTTCGCATACAAGTTATTTCATACACATATTAATTCACGCTGTGAAAATATACTTAAAAAGTCGTGCTTAAAATATCTTTTACTTTTACAATTTCTCCTCCGAGGAAAAAATATGAATCTATTTTTTAACCTGAATGATTTAAATTACTTGATAGAAAGGTTTAAACAATGGAAAAAGGTTTTTCAATATAACCCATCTAGATATGACTGCAATCAGAAATGAACAAAATCTTTAACTTTATTTATTTATTTTTCAATTTGGATCCCGATCACTTTCAATTTATGATCCATAGTTTTAAAACAATGAATCTGTGATCTGAAATAAGAATTTCTAATTGAATCTGGATTCCGGAATATGAATTGCTAAGCAGATGGTTTATATTCTGAACTTTTAGTTTTTGATCTAACGTATTATTTTAAAATTTTAGTTAGTTAGTTAGAAATAAGCTTCACAACACCTGGGTAGGGAGGATAGAAATTCGCTGCATCATTGTTCATAGCCAAACATTGAGACAGTGTTGATGTGTTTCGTTTTCAAGGATTTGTGATGTGCATTACCAAACCAAATGCATTCATATTTTTAAAAAATCATTTATTTTGGCAGAGATTAACCCAATAACTGGATAGAGCTGTTGAAACTTTGCATTTTGGACCGACAAAAGCATCATTTTTCAAATTTTCTAAAAGGAATGATAAAGCTTAATACAATTACCCAAAGAAAATAAAAGAATCAATGTTTGAACTGGTCGGTAAAATGATCAAAAAAACTTGATGTACGGGCGTTTTTTTTTCGTTTTTCTATTCTATTCTCCCCGACTAGCTCTGTTCCAGACATTTATACCCTTTTCCAGACATTTCGGTCCAATTGTTCCAGACATTTTTTGAAAATAGGTGGCAACCCTGGTTGGGGGAACATACATTTTGATCCGCACAAGGAGGATTCTAGCGTTCTGTAACTTGCAAGCTTGCAAACGTACATCGCATCACGGCGCTGCTAGTAAGCAACTAGCAGACTGTAGCTATCTTCGGAAATGATTCTTTCTGTTCGGCTCAAGGGATTTTATCTTCGGGCTTGCAAGTTTGCAAGTGATCTTAACTTCGGAGAATCGTTTGAAATTTTCGGAGCGTGCAGTCATCGCGCGGTGTTGAATTTTACTTGCAGACACGTTCGACGTTCTGTACGTAAGGGAGAAAGAAACAGTTTGCAACTTTGCAAGATGATTCTTTCGTGGCTGACGTCGGGCTGTAAGAATCGGCACTGCATGTAGCGTAAAGGGATCTCTTTGCACCTCTGGTCAGGTCATTGTTCAATGAGTTGAAACTAGTCCAAAACGATCCAGCTCGGCAGGAGGATTCATTTCGACCTGGTAGAAATTGGTCGAAGTCGATTGGAAAAAGACAGGTGAACAACTGTCAATCCATTTCTACTTGTTTCGATGACTTGTTACAATACATCATTTTCGAACTAAAGGTTTGGATAAATTGCTCAATTTGCATAAAATGTTTGAAAACTAACAGTAAAGAAAAATATTCATGAGTCATGAGCAGCGATGGAAAAAAATCGCTTCTAGCGATTTTGAGCAACGAACGACCCTCATTCGGACTCGTTCAGATTGCTACTGACACGCGATGCCCTTGCGCTGCTTCTGTTACATAGAGAGATCTCAGAGAGCAGCGAGCTACCAAAATCTTGAAGACGCAGGAGCAGAAAAAATCCTGATGAGTGCATACGCAACGCTATCCTTTATCCTGTATAAGGCTTGTTGGGAGTGGTTACGACAAGCTACGAATCTCGAAGGGTACAAGTCCCGATTGGACCCGATCACGTGGTGTACAACTTGCGATCGGATCGAATCATGTGCTCATGATCATGATTTTTTGATGATTTTGCTCTGTTGTATGCTGCTTGGTCGTCAGGCGTTGGATTCGATTCGTTCGCAATTGGGTAGGAAGATAGCGACTTGGAGTGTTATTGCTGTAATGTTATTGCTCCCGCCGATTGTGGGAGGAGGTTGGGGAGGGGTGGGAGGTAGGACTGCTTGATGACCTTAGCAAGTGGTTAAAATGTGTAAAATTTCTACAAAAATTCCCAAAATTAGAGTAAAATGAAAGTGACAAAATTTGCAAAATTAACAAAATTTGAAAAAAAAATCCATCATTTTTTTTTTAAATTGTTTTAATAACAATTCCCACGGGCTGAGTGATTGAAGGAGACTCAACAAAATGCGCGTTCGGTCGCTGTTTTTGTTTGTCATCCGATTGGTAGGTGTGCTTACAAAATTAATGAAGTGAATGAATTTGAAAAAAAAATTAACAAAATGAGCTAAATTGACAAAATTAGCATATTTTACTAAATTGAATCAATTGAAAAATGAAATAAAAAAAAATAAAAAATTGATCAAACTTACAACATTAACAGAACAAAAAAAAAATAACCAATTGAAAAAAAATAGAAAATTCACAACATTGACTAATTTCGCAAAACAGTAAATTTGAAAAAATGAAATAAGATTCAGTGAAGCAAAGTATGTTTTTCTGATTATTTTTTTTCCAAACGTTCTGGAATATCGGTCAAATTTTTCATTGAATCCTCGCGTAATTATGATATTTGCATAAATTTATTTTTATAAATTCCCAAAATTGTTCAACCAGTTTCATACAATAAAACTGTCTAAAGGTATTCGCATTTTTTGTAAAAAAATAATTTTTTTGTAGGGAAGGGTTGGGTTTTATGGGCCACTTTTTTTTTTGCTTCATATTTTCTTTATTTTAAAAGATGAAAAGAAAAAAAGGAAAGGTTTTCTACATTTTCAAGGAATCATAAGGCAATTTTCTTATTAAAAATCAAATTTTCTCAAGTTCTGTCTGTTTAAAAAAAATCTTTTTTTTTTTTGTTTCGATTATAGTCGTTTTACCATTTTTATGGCATTCGCGACTTTATCAACGTTGCAGTTGGCGGATCGTTATTGAGAAACTTATCCGGTACAACTGTGTTTACTCTTGGGCTCGAACTCGCGGACATCGGCTCAGGAGACAATAGACTTGCCAACTGAGCTACATCACAAGCCTTAAAAAAAAATTAAAAAAAATCGATTTTGAAAAATTTTAGGGAACCGTGGGCACCAAATCCAAATTGACTAGATAACAAGCAAAGTTTATGAGTTGACCCAAAACTGAAATTTCAAAATTCATAAAGTGGTTTTAAAGTAATTCCAGATGAGAAATAATAAAGATAGTTATGTATGATGGAATTATTCCTAGAACCTAACGTTTAGGTAAAATTCATTATACCTATAGGATGGACAAAATATTTTTTTAACTCTTGATTTGGCATAAGAAAACTTTACAGATAGGAAAAACGTATTTTAAGTTCTGAATGTGTATGAAAACATAAAAATATAGGTGGTCCAAGATACCCCACAAAATGTGGCAAAGTGGTTGCGTTTGTGTGACTTTTTTATGTTTCATCATTAATTCCTTTTCTCCAGAGACGAACCAGCCAAAGGCTGAAAGTCTCTTAAAATAAAGAAAAAAAAAAAAAAGAAAATTCCTTTTCCACGTGAAAGAGCATGACAAAACTAAGATCATAAACGTATGAGCATATTTTTTGTTTTGAGTTTTTGTTTCCCCATCGATGCAATTAGCGGGTGCTTGTATAGTTATGTAGCTAATTTTTTAAATATTTTTTAAGCTTGATAAATAAAAGAAGCATATGATGCATATTTAAGTCAACAACATCTAGATAAAGTCTGCTTCATTTAATATTGGAACAAATTCTTTTGCTCATTTTGGCGCTCCTAGTGGACGGATTTGGAAACTTTTTTCACCCACGTGTCGGGAAATTCATTACCTTTCACCATGTATTTATGTCATAACACCAAACGATAGCATTTTGTAAACAAACGCCATGGAAGCCGAACGGAGAGATCAAATTGTGCACAGTTTTCTTGAAAATCCATTGTTGTCGGCATCGAAGCTAGCTAAACAGCTTAAAATGCCCAGAAATACCGTATGGCGTGTTATCAAGCAGTACAAGGAAACATTGACGACGGCTCGGAAGCCGCATTCGAAGCGTCGGAGTGGAACTGTCGACCGGAAACTGCGTGGGAAAGTCATCAAGGTCGTCAAAAGGAATCCCAATCTTTCAGACCGCGATTTGGCCAATAAGTTTCAGGCCGCTCACAGTACGGTGCGACGAATTCGTCTCCGGGAAGGAATAAGGTCATTCCGAGCCAGCAAACAGCCAAATCGGACGCTGAAGCAGAACAATGTGGCCAGAATCCGTGCTCGAAAGCTGTACGACCAAGTGCTGACCAAGTTCGACGGATGTATTCTGATGGACGATGAGACCTACGTGAAGGCGGACTTTGGGCAAATCCCAGGTCAAAAATTTTATTTGGCGACGGCTCGGGGGGATGTACCTGCAAAATTTAAGTTCGTGTTTGCGGATAAATTCGCCCGCAAGTACATGATTTGGCAGGGGATATGCAGTTGTGGACAGAAAACCAAAGTCTTTCTCACTGACAAGACAATGACATCAGAAGTCTACAAAAAAGAGTGCCTACAAAAACGGATTCTGCCGTTTATTCGTGCCCACGACCGTCCAGAAATGTTTTGGCCGGACCTCGCAAGCTGCCATTACAGCAAAACGGTTATGGAATGGTACGCAACGAAAGGGGATCAGCGTAATACCGAAGGACCTCAACCCCCCAAACTGCCCCCAGTTCCGGCCGATAGAGAAATACTGGGCAATCACGAAGCGGAGGCTTAAGGCAAAGGGAAAACTTGTTAGGAACATGACTCAAATGAAGAACTGGTGGAATCAAATCGCCAAAACGGTGGACGAAAAGGGTGTGCGCCGCCTAATGTGCCGTATTACGGGAAAAGTACGAGAATTTCTTCGAAACAGCAATGAATAATTTTTAAAATTTTTTTTTATGAAAGAGTAAAGAAAATGCTACATTTGTATGAAAAACAAATTATGAATTCGTTAATAAATGACTGAACTACACGCAATTGTTTGTGTTCCAATATTAAATGAAGCAGACTTTAAATATGCTTACGCAAAGCGACGGCGATGACAATTGGATTGGAATTTTTATCTCAACACACATCTGAGATATTCAGAGTAGCCTACGTTTCCCCATGGCCCACCTTACCTCACTCTCCACTACTTTTTTCATAACCGACCACAGGTAATTTACTAAAACATATTACCCTTATTTTAAAATGTTGAGAAACAAGAATACATTAAGGAAGAGGTGGACTAAATGCGCATACTTAGGAGAATACTGTTTTTCTCCCATATTCCAATCTGTTTTATAAACGTTAAAGAAATTTTTCTGTGAAATCTCTTACAGTTTTTGAGTAAATGATTTTAAAATTAAAATAGTCAAAATAGACCCTCTTGAATTATTTTAGTATAATTTTATTGAAAAAGATAGGAACAGTTGTTAAGCTTACGTCAAAACTGAAATTTCGGAGATATTTCAGATATGACTATTTCTTTTGCAAGAAACATAGTTAGGGATGCCATATGGTTACATGATAAGATTTTGTTTATATCATATTTTTTTTTTAAATAAGTAGATTTTTTTAGACTCGTTACGCACGGTTTTTAATATTCAATATATGTTATCAAATCTGTTGAAAAACATGTTGAATTTTTATAATTTTTTTATCTTTGTTTAATAATCAAATTTGTTCATCCCATGTGTTATAAGCGGATTACCCACAAACTGACCCTTATTAGATATATTGATTTATCAGCCATTTCGCCAATCGGCTGTATGCGGATATTGCCCAATATGCGCACTTAGGAACACTTTCCCATACCTATAAAATAATTCTAAGATAATAAAAATCGGACAATTTTTATTGCAAGAGGAACGACTACAAACTACGGATCAAATAAAAAAAACGACATCAGTTTTAACGGAAACTTTGCAAACGGCATGGGAAGATTTAAAAAGTGCCAAACAAATTTCTCATAGAACAACGCAACTACCATATCCCGGCCCGTACGTATGTTTTTTTTGGTTTCTTTCCAAACACGGGCGGTTGGGTACCTCGAGAGCAAAACAAAAATCCTAGCCATCCTACCTAACCAACAAGTGCCGAGCAACTTGGGAGTGGTTGCTACAACATGCGGATCCCAAAGTGTACAAGTTCCGATTTTCCCCGATCACGGTGTGTTACAACTTGCGATCGGCTGGAATCGTATGCAAGAGTGACACTCACTCCACGCGAGCGAAGCGTACGTAGGAATTTATTCAAGTCCGAGCATAGAGAGTAGCATCCTTCTCGGAGCCATATCACTCCCGAAATGTTGCATGTCGGTATTCAACCATCATCACGCCAACTCGATTCAGCTGCCGACGGGATTGAGTTCGCTCTTGGTTTGTAACATACCGAGATCGGTATACGTTGCGACTAAACGTTGATCGAATCGAAATCATTTCGTTTCCATCATTGGTCATGAGTCATTAATATTCGATGAATTAATTTTAATGTTAAAATGATTGGTTTCAAACTCTGAATTTGTTTCGATACACTTCTTTGAAAAAAAAAAACCCATTGTAAAGACGAAGTAGTGTTTGTGAATTTCAAGTAATTTTGCAAAATTAAATGACTCAAGCCTAGGGTGATTTAAAATAAATTTCCGCCGGAGGCAAGAAAAATTTCTTACTTCCTTGTTAACACTTATTTCACACCTTATAAGATCAAGTAATTTCCCTTCACTACGTTGAAAATATTTTTTGAAAAAAATCTCTTGGGGGGGGGGGGGGGGGGAGGGTTAAACCCCTAAAATCCTCCTTATTTGCACAGCCTTGGTCCAAAATTTCGTAGTTTTGAGTTTTAATTTCAATACATTTACAATTTCAATTTACAAATAAGATGAAAATCATAGCATTCGATACTTGATTTCAGATTTTGTTGGTTAAGATAAAATACAAGTTTTTAGTGGAATTCAACGAAATTGTTGATTGTAGCTTTTAAGAATAAAATGACACTTCATTCTGAAAAAGAAATCTGTGATTTAAATTTCAGCTTTATTTAAATAAATAATTTAGAAAATCATGAATTCAAATTCAAGTTTCGTTTGAGGCGATCAAGGGTGTGTCGAAAAACGTTAAAAATATACGCAAAAAATCTGTCTGTGTAAGCTTAATTTAGAGATTCTGACCGTATCTAAACCTTGAAATTTTACATTCAATTTTAAGTTTTTGATTATAGATGAAGGCTAAAGCTGATCAATGATAACTTTTATAAATAACAATCTTTAACCCTTTAATGCATAGTGTTGTTTTAAAACAACACTAATCAAAATCCAAATTTCTCGAAAACGCATGGATATTTTTGAGTGCTGTTTTCACAAAAAATATTTTAGAGATTAAAATAAATTAGCCCATGGTATTTTTAGTACGATATTTTAATGTATGGGTGAGATGTCGAACAATGTATGCGGAAAAATGGCAAATATCAATTTTTTTAATTTTTTTTGAAAAAAGTAGTTTTCGGAAAATCGCTGTTATTTATTCAGATTTGCAATTTCTAATAAAATTTTTAATCTCAATCAATCATAAACACCTTCCTGCACCCAATAAACAAGGTTTTGAAGAAATCAAAAAACCGTATTGAAATGAACTAAGAATTTCAAAAAATATTTTTCAGCTTTGGCGGACCATAACTTTTATAATACTCAAAATAACAACTTCAAACCTGTTGAGTTTTGTTATTCGAATTAAAATGTTATTATTTCGCTGAATCAATAACTGCAATTCTCATTTTAAAAAAGTCATGCATTAAAGGGTTAAAAAAGAAAAAAAAAACCAATTCAACTCTGAGGATTAATTGCTTGCAAAAGAAGTCTTCACGAAAAAAAGTGGACTCCTGTTTCTTAGGGTAAAAGTTAAGTTTTTGTAAATAAAATCAAAAACTCAGTTTGAAATTTCGTAAAAAAGTGTGAGCTTCAGAGCCCTATGTATTGTCTTAAAAGCGTGGTACATAATTTTTAAAAAGATTATCTAAAATTTTGCTCAAGTTTGATTATGACCCTTAATGCCATTTTTGACTTAGTTTACTCAAGTTCTCAATGATCTTGACTTCTGTACCAGGTTTCTAAAGGAATTTTCTTTTGTTTTTCATCAAACAAGTCCAATAGGTCATCAGGAATGTCGTGTTTTTTAACAACGTTTAAAAATTGCACACTAGAATGCCAACTCGTGTCAAATTTGGTAAAAGTTTCATCTTGCTTCAGAGGTCACAGTTCCTTTTTCGCACATTTTTCTTCTAAAAAAACTTGTGTCAACATTATTGTTCTAGCTCAATTAAGATCTTTTTTTCTTTTTTTTTTTGCTGCATTGTGATGACTACGTGCTATTTTTATGATTGCTTCTTCGAAAATAAATAACTAATTTTTATAGAATAAAAGAAGCGAGCGGCTGCTTCTTTTTTGCACCTGAATTATTTTTCAGCACCGAAAACTTCGCACTCTTCGAAATTTCATCCCATTTTTTGAAAACTTCACCTTTGCCAGCTTTAATCGAACTTTTTCAACATTTTCCACGGCTGAAAACACAGTTAAAAAACAATCCAAAAAAAATTTTCACAATTCTAGCTCAAATATTTGCTTAAAACCATTAAATAAAAACTCTGAAATATTCTGTTAACCAAATTAAGAGCAAACTGTTACTTTTTAATTGTGGTACATATTTTATTAAATAAATAATCTTTTTTTAGTGTTTTCATCATATCAGATGCTATACTTGCATCTCCAAACACAGCATAATGAGGTTAAAATCATTCAACGATTGGTATATAGGAACAATCTCACTCTCCGCTATTTGATTTAAATAAAGTTAAAAAATTTAAATGTTTTCGTTCAATGCTTCAATAATCACCATTTAGAAGATATCTCTTACTTTTTTTAGGTTATTTTAACTTTAAAACATTAGCATAAAAGCGCATTTTACAGCACAGCTCCCCAAAATGGGCACACAAGAGTGGTCTTTTTTTCGCTGACTACAAAGTTTTTTTTCCTCAATTTCCATTCCGAGCCCTTCTCATGGGTAGAGGTTGTGAAATTGAATTAAAATGGGTACAAACAAACCCCGCCGTGGAACCCGGTGGGGGTTTTGTTTGAATATTGGATGACATTGAACATTTGGTTTCAGTTAGAGAGGGACCCTCTTTTTATTTCTTTACCTTCGTCCCATGTTTGATATCGATATTGACCCGTTATTTGCATGGTTGGTAGTTTGATTTTGCTCTCGTTTTCATTTTAAAATATTGCTAATTCATAAAGTTTCTACATGCTGGTATCAAAAGTGTTTAAATAGATTTTCAAAGATTTCGAAAAAAAATTATAATGGAAAACAAAGAACTTGTTTAGTACATTATTATTAGATCAGTTAAACGTCTGACATTAATTTTTTTTTTTTATTTTCGAAGTTTTGTCTGAGAGTTCAATAAGATCAAATTGAACAGAAAAGCTTTTAGAAGTAGGACTTTAATGTGAAATGATCTATGGTTTTTCGTGGATGATTACGTTTTCCGAATAAGAAGCAACATATTTTTTTACAACTCCAAAACGAGTTCTCAAAACGGACTCGAAAATCTTAGACTGATTTCAAAGATTTTTGCAATTGCTAAGTGGTCGATATCTTTGAAATAAAATATGATATTTGAAATGAAGAGTGAAGAGTGAAATGAAAAATTCTTAAATATTCTTTCTCCAATAATATAAAATTTCATCGGTATAGTCGACAAAATAATTTCATTAAAATTTCAATAAATATTTGTCATTTCAGAAAATTCTTCCATCCTTAAAATCTCTCTACTGAGATTTGTTTTACAGCTTGAAAAAGAAGAACTCAAATACAGAGACAGAACCAGATTTATTAACACCTAAAAGTAATCCTCAATAAAGGATGAGAACTTATCCTTGCCTTCTCCCCATTCAAGCTTTATGGTTGTCATAATTTTGTTGGCCACCAAATGAACAAACATTGCAAACGATGGTAGATCTCTTGAGAAATCGTGAGAGTTGAAAAAATCAGACAAAATAATGCCGCCCATGACAGTCATTTCGAGCAATCTCTTAAACATTTGGGCAGTGCTTCTGCCCAGACTTATGGCATTCTTCTCAGCAGCCGGGCCAAAGTATAATGGCTTATTTGACTGCGTGGCCCTCGGTTTTAGAGGCCTTTTGGTGGTCAGAAACTTACCTTAAAAACGCTGGAAATGCGAGACTTGCCGATTCAGAAAAAGTGAGTCTTTTTTCTATTTATAATACTTTTCAATGAACAAATCCTCAATATTTCTTGAAATTACTTGTATTTTTTTGCAATAATTTTTTATTCAATCATGGTTTTATTGATAAAGTCTGCTTCATTTAATATTGGAACAAATTATTTTGCTCATTGTGGCGCTCCTAGTGGACGGATTTGGAAACTTTTTTCACCCACGTGTCGGGAAATTCATTACCTTTCACCATGTATTTATGTCATAACACCAAACGATAGCATTTTGTAAACAACCGCCATGGAAGCCGAACGGAGAGATCAAATTGTGCACAGTTTTGTTACGAGTACGAGTACGAGAATTTCTTCGAAACAGCAATGAATAATTTTTTTAATTTTTTTTTATGAAAGAGTAAAGAAAATGCTACATTTGTATGAAAAACAAATTATGAATTCGTTAATAAATGACTGAACTACACGCAATTGTTTGTGTTCCAATATTAAATGAAGCAGACTTTACATCCGTCGAACTTGGTCAGCACTTGGTCGTACAGCTTTCGAGCACGGATTCTGGCCACATTGTTCTGCTTCAGCGTCCGATTTGGCTGTTTGCTGGCTCGGAATGACCTTATTCCTTCCCGGAGACGAATTCGTCGCACCGTACTGTGAGCGGCCTGGAACTTATTGGCCAAATCGCGGTCTGAAAGATTGGGATTCCTCTTGACGGCCTTGATGACTTTCCCACGCAGTTTCCGGTCGACAGTTCCACTCCGACGCTTCGAATGCGGCTTCCGAGCCGTCGTCAATGTTTCCTTGTACTGCTTGATAACACGCCATACGGTATTTCTGGGCATTTTAAGCTGTTTAGCTAGCTTCGATGCCGACAACAATGGATTTTCAAGAAAACTGTGCACAATTTGATCTCTCCGTTCGGCTTCCATGGCGGTTGTTTACAAAATGCTATCGTTTGGTGTTATGACATAAATACATGGTGAAAGATAATGAATTTCCCGACACGTGGGTGAAAAAAGTTTCCAAATCCGTCCACTAGGAGCGCCACAATGAGCAAAAGAATTTGTTCCAATATTAAATGAAGCAGACTTTAATTTTCAATTGAACATGGCATTTGGTGTGGTCACAATTTTTAAGCATACCAAACATTTTATTTGCTAATATTTTTTAAATAAAGAGCGAATCTTTGAATCAGCTCTGAAACTTTAAAAACCACAAAAACTTATCCCAATCCCCAGTCATGATTTTAAGAGTTCATAAATGTCATCCTTTTTTTGAAATTTTGCACCCACTTAAAAGAAAATGATGATTTTTTAAAACAAAATTTTTTATCAAGTCATACCTCTTTACAATACCCGACATCCCGCTCAGTTTGAGGGAGTGAACGAGGCTGATTTTACGTTGATAAGAATAAATTTCCAAAAAAAATCATGAGTTGGTTGTTTTTAATTAAAAGCATGAAGACAACTTCACGGGAACAATTAATTAGTTATTGCTGACTCTTGAAGGCAAAAAGTTGTTTAAACAAAAAATACTAACAAAAATTCGAATATCTCAGAAAAAAGTGATTATTCTTTCTCATATCTACGCAGCAAATATTAAAGAGATTGAACCAAACAATAAAAAGCATTCTAGAAATAGTCAAAAATCTATTTAATTAATTTTTTTCAAGCCAGTTTTAATTTTTCCTGTAGTCTGACAAAGACGATAAAAACTGACAGAATGACAAAAATGACTGAAGCCACAAAGTTTAACAAAATTGACAAAATTGATAAAATTGACAAAATTGACAAAATTGACAAAATTGACAAAATTGACGAAATTGACAAAATTGACAAAATTGACAAAATTGACAAAATTGACAAAATTGACAAAATTGACAAAATTGACAAAATTGACAAAATTGACAAAATTGAGAAAATTGACAAAATTGACAAAATTGACAAAATTGACAAATGGACAAAATTGACAAAATTGAGAAAATTGACAAAATTGACAAAATTGACGAAATTGACAAAATTGACAAAATTGACAAAATTGACAAAATTGACAAAATTGACAAAATTGACAAAATTGACAAAATTGACAAAATTGACAAAATTGACAAAATTGACAAAATTGACAAAATTGACAAAATTGACAAAATTGACAAAATTGACAAAATTGACAAAATTGACAAAATTGACAAAATTGACAAAATTGACAAAATTGACAAAATTGACAAAATTGACAAAATTGACAAAATTGACAAAATTGACAAAATTGACAAAATTGACAAAATTGACAAAATTGACAAAATTGACAAAATTGACAAAATTGACAAAATTGACAAAATTGACAAAATTGACAAAATTGACAAAATTGACAAAATTGACTAAATTGACAAAATTGACAAAATTGACAAAATTGACAAAAGTGACAAAATTGACAAAATTGACAAAATTGACAAAATTGACAAAATTGACAAAATTGACAATATTGACAAAATTGACAAAATTGACAAAATTGACAAAATTGACAAAATTGACAAAATTGACAAAATTGACAAAATTGACAAAATTGAGTTTATCAATTCATACCTATCAGAAAGATGGCAGTGGGTCTCTTGTGGTGATCAAATTTCTCAACCGGCTTTTATCTCATCGGGAGTACCCCAAGGTTCTGTTCTGGGACCTCTGCTATTTTCGATGTACATTAATGATCTCCCTGATGTTCTGCAGTATTCCCAAGTGCAAATGTTCGCCGACGATGTTCAGCTTATTTTTGTCGCTCCTAGGAAATCCTTGGAAGAGCTACTGACATTCGTGAATAATGATTTGGACAAAGTGAATACTTGGGCAGCACAAAACTTTCTTCGAATCAATCACACCAAAACAAAAGTCCTGATTTTTGGAAGGAACCAATTTACAACTGGATTGCCAGACATCTACATTGGAAATCAGATTGTTTTTCCAGTAAACTCAGCAAACAACCTTGGAGTCGTGTTTCAGAACAATCTTAGGTGGGACAAACTGATTTCTTCTCAAGTCGGAAAAATCTATGCTTGCCTTCGTACTTTGAATGGAATAGCCAGAGATTTGCCGCGGAACACCAAATTAAAATTGTTCAAAACGTTGATTTTGCCTCACTTCATTTTTGGTGATGTTTTCCAACTAGGCATGCGCAACGAAGAAAAATCCAAACTTGAAGTCGCACTAAATAGCTGTGTTCGTTACGTGTATGACCTAAATCGCCTTACAACGGTACGTCATCTGCAAAAAGAGCTATTGGGCTGCCCTTTCAGGAATTTCTACGAAATGCGTTGTTGCATTTTTCTCCATAGACTTATTCGACGGCGTGAACCGCAATATCTGCATGCGCATTTAACTCGATTACAAGGACAGCGGACAGGGAACCTAACAGTACCGGTACATGGAACAGCGGCATTCGGCGGTACTTTATTTGTTAAAGGAGTGGTGTTGTGGAACAATCTGCCAAATTCTTTGAAGCATGAAACGTCGGAAGCAATGTTTAAAATAGGTTGCAAAACGCATTTTAATGATAGTTAAAGATTCCATTTGAACAGGACATATTGAATAGTGTATTTTTTGCGAAAATAAGTAAAAGGTTGCTAGAACAGATGAGAATAGATGAAATTTGTAGAGAATTCTGAAAATGACAATTAAAAAGATGTTATCTTACGTCATGTATAAATAAATAAATAAAAAAAAAAAAAAAAAAAAAAAAAAAAAAAAAAAAAAAAAAAAAAAAAAAAAAAATTGAAAAAATTGACAAAATTGACAAAATTGACAAAATCGACAAATTTGACAAAATTGACAAAATTGACAAAATTGACAAAATTGACAAAATTGACAAAATTGACAAAATTGACAAAATTGACAAAATTGACAAAATTGACAAAATTGACAAAATTGACAAATTTGACAAAATTGACAAAATTGACAAAATTGACAAACTTGACAAAATTGACAAAATTGACAAAATTGACAAAATTGACAAAATTGACAAAATTGACAAAATTGACAAAATTGACAAAATTGACAAAATTGACAAAATTGACAAAATTGACAAAATTGACAAAATTGACAAAATTGACAAAATTGACAAAATTGACAAAATTGACAAAATTGACAAAATTGACAAAATTGACAAAATTGACAAAATTGACAAAATTGACAAAATTGACAAAATTGACAAAATTGACAAAATTGACAAAATTGACAAAATTGACAAAATTGACAAAATTGACAAAATTGACAAAATTGACAAAATTGACAAATTAGACAAAATTGACAAAATTGACAAAATTGACAAAATTGACAAAATTGACAAAATTGACAAAATTGACAAAATTGACAAAATTGACAAAATTGACAAAATTGACAAAATTGACAAAATTGACAAAATTGACAAAATTGACAAAATTGACAAAATTGACAAAATTGACAAAATTGACAAAATTGACAAAATTGACAAAATTGACAAAATTGACAAAATCGACAAATTTGACAAAATTGACAAAATTGACAAAATTGACAAAATTGACAAAATTGACAAATTAGACAAAATTGACAAAATTGACAAAATTGACAAAATTGACAAAATTGACAAAATTGACAAAATTGACAAAATTGACAAAATTGACAAAATTGACAAAATTGACAAAATTGACAAAATTGACAAAATTGACAAAATTGACAAAATTGACAAAATTGACAAAATTGACAAAATTGACAAAATTGACAAAATTGACAAAATTGACAAAATTGACAAAATTGACAAAATTGACAAAATTGACAAAATTGACAAAATTGACAAAATTGACAAAATTGACAAAATTGACAAAATTGACAAAATTGACAAAGTTGACAAAATTGACAAAATTGGCAAAATTGACAAAATTGACAAAATTGACAAAATTGACAAAATTGACAAAATTGACAAAATTGACAAAATCGACAAATTTGACAAAATTGACAAAATTGACAAAATTGAAAAAATTGACAAAATTGACAAAATTGACAAAATTTACAAAATTGACAAAATTGACAAAATCGACCAAATGGACAAAATTGATAAAATTGACAATATAAGCTGAAATGAAAATAAAATATCAAGCATGACAATTTTGATAAAGTTCTCCAAATCTACAGAGTTGAGAAAATTTGCACAGTTCACAAAAACTGTTTGATAATATCAACTTAAACTCGATAATTTTTGCACTTATACCCTTTTGGTCCCAATTAAAATGATAAAACGTTCTATAAAAAAATTTCAATTGAGTCTGAATTTGGAACTTGTATAAGTAACATCACCCGCTTTTGAGCAAAGGTTTCCCGAGAAAAGTTTCCCCCAAGGATGTTTTCCTCGAAGAAGGCTTTAGCTAAGCCTTACTTGATTGACTTCTTACATCCACCATCAATCATTGAGCCCGAAATGCTGTATGAACTGTTTTCTATAAAATCATGTTACTGGAAGAATTTTTACAATGTAGCAAGACAAATCAGTAATTTTACATGAAATCTGAACCGATACATTTCGAACTCCTTGATCTCAGGCGTGACTCAGTAGAACGTTTTCCACATCGTCAATGGTTACTTCTTCGTGATTGACTGAGGTTTCCCCGAAAAAGGTTTTCTCCGGAAAAGGTTTCCCCGAAAAAAGTTTTCCCCGGAGAAAGTTTTCCCCAAAGACGGTTTTCTCCAAAGAAGGTTTGCCTCGAAGAAGGTTTTCCCCAAAGAAGGTTTTCCCCGAAGAAAGTTTTTCCGAAAAATATTTTCCCCGAATAAGGTTTTCCCCGAAGAAAGTTTTCCATGAAGAAGGTTTCCCCGAAGAAGATTTTCCCCGAAGAAGGTTTTCCCTGAAGAAGGTTTTATCTGAAGAAGGTTTTCTTCGAAGAAGGTTTTCTTCCAAGAAGGTATAATCTAAGGAATGCATGTGAACCCATACTTTGGCAGAAACTGCGGGGAATCCGTGCACCCATGTTGGATTACCAACATACATACAGAAGGTTTTCTTCCAAGAAGGTTTTCTCCGAAGAAGGTTTTCCCGAAGAAGGTTTTCTCCGAAGAAGGTTTTCTCCGAAGAAGGTTTTCCCCGAAGAAGGTTTTCCCTAAAGAAGGTTTTCTTCGAAGAAGGTTTTCTCCGAAGAAGGTTTCCCCGAAGAAGGTTTTCACCGAAGAAGGTTTTCTTCAAAGAAGGTTTTCCCCGAAGAAGGTTTCTCCGAAGAAGATTTTCCTCGAAGAAGGTTTTCCCGAAGAAGGTTTCCCCGATGAAGGTTCCCTGAAAAAGGTTTGACTGACTTAAATCTATCTGAGACGAATGAAAAACTAAAAGTGTTCATTTGTCTTAAAATTGAATTTTTGCCTTTGTGCCATTGGGGACAGGATTATATGCAAACTTTGAGGATTCTTTATTCAATAAACTATGCCATCAAAAGCAGTATTGCTAAAAATAGTCCATGAACCTTACCCAAGTAACAATTTTAGTTTTATAAAAAACTAGAAAGGCGCTAGAAAACCGCGGTATAAAACAACATTTAGTTATATAAGCTCCATTAAAACATCTATAAACCTCCTTTAAGTGTAAAAAGGCCCACCTACAGGAGGTTCTGAAGAAAAATTTACAAGAACTTTATACAACCATATGGACTTAAAAGAGCTTTTCCTAGAGCTTGTACTAGATAATCATTTTTTGCCGCAAAAAAAATATACGTGAATTTTTTTTTCCGAAAAAAGGTTTTGAAATTGCTTTTGGTAAAACAAAATAATCTGATTTGTTTATGAATCAATTGAACTTTTTTTTTTCATTCGAGACTCAAGAATGGCATTATATCATAAATCTATCAAATATCATAATCGATTTTAGGGCTTACTTCGTGGATAAAGTTATTGCGCTTTTAATTTTACCGATTATTTTTTGTAAAAACTCGCAAATAAACTACGCCCCCATGCAATTTTTCGATACAAAAGAGTTTAATAAAGTATTTTTTCAACTACAAATAATACAATTGATGTCAACGTTCATATTCTTGTTCATTATTTCAGCATAAACTATAGAATTCAGTAGAAATAACATTATTTGTAACAATCAATGGAAAATAACTCAATATGCTAGAATAATCGATTGAAAATTAATTCTTAATTTACATTAATTCCATTGGAAAATGGCGATTCATTTGAATCCCATCTATTCCGGAATAAAGCCATTTTAGGAACAACTATTCTTCAGAATAACAGTTTTGCTACTTTTAAAACTAAACGATCTTGTCACGGATCATTATAAGAGTTTTAATTTCAGTACAACTGACAGCTCCGTCACAACAACACAGAACAAAAAATTACTTGTCTGTCGCCCCGCTCTCATATTTCAACTTTCAATTTGAAGTTTTTCCGTGAAATAGGCTAAGCTTGGCCATAATTTCTCGTCTGCTAAGCATTCGAATAAATCTACGGTAATGTATTTTATTTGCGGAAGGTTATTTGCCCTGCTGTTGATCCGGACTAGGGAATTTAAGTTGCTAAAAGAGAATCAACGATTATAAATATCCAGGTAAATGTTATCAAATATTAAATTTAAGAGAAATCCGTAACATAATTTCTTCATTTTCTAGATTCGTCTGTAATAGTTCATCTAATTAAAAGCTAAAAAACCGAAATCCTAATCGGCTGGGACGAAACCGGAACGAACAAAAAAAAAACATAGATTGCTGGGAGTATTAAATTAAAGGTGGCAAATGTGCATGTTTAGCCACTAATTGAGATGCTTGAAACTCTGGTAATGACGTGAAACTGAAAGTGGACCTAGGTAGAAGGAACGATAAGAGGATTTCGTCGAACTACAGAAGGAATCATTCGAAATGTTCCATGAATTCATTTCTAGACGGTGGCACATCGCTAAAAAGCTGGTATAGTTTTCGAAAATTGAAGCCTTTCTAAACGTTCCGAATCCGAATGGTCATCAGGACGTGGTGAATTTTCACGATAAAAACCAAATACAATGAGATTTTATATTCTAATGTTTAATGTTAAGAGTGTTTAATGTGTATAGTTATTATCGTGAAATGGAATCTTTTTTATAATGAAGATGTGAAATAAAACAAAATGTATTTTAAAACCTGTTTGTTGATCGTCTATATGTTTCTGAGTTGTGTTGGCACAGTAATTGAGGAATGTTTTCAAAGCTTCATCGATAGGAAAGTCCTTGAGGAAACACGGCTGTCAATGAACTCCTTAAAAATGATTTTCGCCTTCTTTATTACCGCATCCATTCTGATTTAAAATAAATTGACTTCCAGGAGAAAGTTCGATGAAACTAACTGTGGTGCCTTATGACAAAAACTCGATCTCCGTTGTCTCCCGAAACAACTTCTTCCTTCATCGTGGGAAAAATAATTGCTCAAATACTCCATTAGGCGGTAAAGGTTTGAGACGATGCCACAAAACACACATTTTTGTTTACATTTCGATCGGATTTGGACTGTCATTCTTTGTTGGTTTTATAGAGAGGTTTAATAATTGCTTTGTAGTACTCTACTAAACCAAAAAAATTTAAGGTTATAAAACATTCTTTGTTGTGGTTTCCTTCAAGGTTGGTTTTCTAGAGAGGTTTAATAATTGCTTTTTAGCGCTCTTCTAAACCAAAAAAATTAATGGTTATAAAACCAACACAAAATTTGACAGGAATTCTATCAAAAAGATTTTATAGTGGCTTTTAAGCTATCTTAAAGGGCATTTATATAGAGATCTTGATAAATTACGTTACAAAGCGAACAATACTTTATAAATCCCTTATACAACAACTATTTTTTTTATAAAACCATTCAGTGTTTAAAATGTTGCTTGGGTATCAATCGATCGATCAATCAATCGATAAATTTGAAATTTGACTAACACTATGATCACCTGATTAAAGGGTCGGGTCTTTTATCAAATCCTTTAATGTCGTTTAATTTTTTCTACGATTTTTTTTCGCGGAAGATATGTTGGGCACAAGACAATGGGGTCTAATGTTAAACTTTTCTCGACCGGATATTAAATGCGTCTCATTTTTAATGTACCAAATTGTTGAAAACAAATTAATTAAATTAATAAAAACATTAAACATTTATTCTAGAATATTTTAATTCGATGCTTTGAATTCAGTTCTTTGCTTAAAAGAAATCACCATTAAAATTTTACTTGTAGGTAATACTTAATGTTAATAAAAAAAATTTTTTAGAAGTTTTAGTTTATTTCAAAAATTTTGCATAAAGCTCCCAAATTCCCTGTTTGAATGAAAATTTGAACATTCTTATAAGAATTGAAGTTCGAGATCCAATCCTTAAAGGTTTATGTTACTTTCAAACAAATATTTTTGATAGAAATTCGTTGTCTTCCTATTGCCATTAATTTTATTTAAACTACATTACATTTCAATTGAAAACAATTGAAAAGTTCAAAACTCGCCTTGACACATCCCGTTCATTAAGCTGTTCAGTGTTTACTCACTGCAATGCGATGATCTCTCTGCCACAATGATGACAGAGTCGCCATTTAACGACACATGATATTTCATTCAACCCCTCACGTCTCTTCCATCTTAACCCCTGTCTTAAGGTCATTCCTAACTAAGCTGCTGCTGTTGCTTTCTCGTTGGCTGGTAGTTTTATTGCATTCCTCTGGTGCTGCAGGTTTTTTTATATTGTTGGTTTTGTTTTATTTTTGCACCACGACCTTTGCGAATGAATTATGTGGTGTTCGCTCTCTCTTTCTGCATTTTTTTCCAGCGTTTTCGATTCCCCAAGTCATATTGTGTTGGTCAAAATTACTTCATGACACTTTTCTTCCATTACGACCACACGGAGTGGGTTTGGGCAGCGAGCAAGCTTTAGGCAACCAGAAGAGAGAGAAGAAAAAAAAGCGAACGAAACCCAAAATGAGCAAAAAATGTAGCAAATAATCGTAAACACCCAAAACGGCAGCAGCAGACAACAACATTCACTTGGAAACATGAAGTCATTTTTTCATTGGTTGTTATTGGGCACTTTAGCGCGGAGTCGTCGGTTTTTTTTTCACTCGAGTCGAGTCGTGTTGTTGAGAAGGTTGAAGCTCTGAACCGAAATAAAAAAAAGAAAAGAATCATAACGAAAATAATGAAATTTCACGAAAGGGAAAAGGGCACTTTTATTGTTAATTGGATAAATTTTATTCCTCCTTATGGACTGAACCCGGGTGATCGTTTATGTTGGTGAAGTGCGACGTGTTTGTCAAGAGAACAGCTTGTGGGATGAATCTGAAATAATTTATCAGCATTGTGGTGGTTATGGAAATTTTTCATGTTCAATACCATAAACTACATTGAACTGGGTTGGTGGCTCCAGAGAAAATTTTCTAGTTACCTGAGGCTTGATGAAAAAAAAACAATGAGTTAAATGCAGAAAATTATTCAAAACAATTGACACTGTTTTACAAGAGCCGTTGATCATTCTGGATATAATTTATCTGATAAAGTGCTTTTTTTGAAGAAAAAAAAAGTGGCTCCAGAAAGTTGAATTAAGCCTTTGTCTAGGAACAAGATGTACGACATGAACTTGTCAAATAAATTTAAACATTGTCTTGAAAATGTGCGCACGTTTAAAAAGTACAACTTATCATTTTCCAAGAAAAGAAAAAGTGTTCGGTGTGAAAAAGGGACATAAATATATTCCGAGCTGCTAGTAATTAAAGCCATTCGCAAACAATGAGCACAAAACCATCATCATCTCGCAACGCAAACGAAAGTAAACCATAACCATCGCAATAAATAAAAAGTGCCAAACTGTGCCAGCATCTTAATACTTACTCCCACGCTCCTGATTCAACTGATTTTCCTTCTTGCTCCATTGACGGGAGCGTGGCGTGGCGTTTTACTTTGGGTAGGTAATAAAGAACCGAAGAATTTACCTTTTTCTGGAAAGAATACCGGTCCGTGTGTTTTGGCACCATCAGCATCATTATCATCGGTCCGTTTAATGAGCGGTATAATTCAAATTAAATTATGCACAGCGGCCCAATGATGGGTCCTACGTATTGTAGCAGCCGAGCGCCCCGGAATCCTGTGGTGCAAAAAAAGACATAAATCTTGGGAAACGACCGAATTTCGAAGGAAGATGGATACGGAAATTGTTCGATACTAAGAATTTACGGATTCGAGCTGGTTCATTCAGATGCTTATGTGACTTTCCCGAGAACAAGACAAGTTAATCGCATCAATGGATTATTTAAAAAAATACTTGTGTTGTTACACAATGTTCTAATAATCCGAAAAGTTTAAGAGAGTTAAAAAAATCGACAGATCCTACACAAATCAGTCAAGGTAGTTTTGTACCTGAATTATTGTTAAAAACTCATTACCTACAAGGAAAAATGACCCTAACGTAAGGTTGCCGAAATTTTTAAGAACATATCCGGGCTATTTTATCTAAAAACTTAGAAAATCCGGGCAAGTGATTTTAAAATTTTCGATCTTAAATCCAGGCGTATTTGATTAACAAGCAGGTATTACTCAACAAAAATTTAAAAAAACTAGAAAACATTTTTTTTCATCAAAGTTTATCAGAAGATTTTAAATCGTCTTTTAATCTTCTATTAAAATTTTCACGATTTTTTTTGAAACTTGATTTTAACTCAATAAAAAAAATTATCGTTTAAATAAAAAAAAATCGACAAAAATTGCTCGATTTGGCAAACAAGTTGAATAAATTCATGCAAAACCCGGACTTTTTCAATGAAATCTGGGCTACCGGACCAAACTGAACTTTTTCCCAAATTTTGTGTGGAGTCTTTAGGCAATCTGGCAAGCTTACCTCAACAGGTAAAACTCAAATGAAATAAAAAAAATCCATTAGCTTTATTCAATAAAAGTTCCGTTCAGCCAACAGGTTTAAAAATCTTCCTTAAAAATTAATATTTTTGATGTTATACATGAAGAATGAAATAAATGATAATAATTTAGTTTATCCATAAATGATTTCCATGTTCGTTACGGATTATTATGTGTTTTATTTGAGACATTTGTTCTGGATGTTTTTTTTTTGTTTTGGGTGGAATTACTTGCTTTTTTTTTAAACTTGAATTTGGGTAAGCATTTCGTCTAAAGTATTTGATTCGATAGCTAAAAACTAAACGAGGAAAGCATACTCAAAAAATTTATTTGTTTCAATATTTCTTTGAAACGATTTCATACTCAATCATGAATCTTCATTGATAAATCTAAAACGCTCAGTAAAGAAAATAGTAAGTTGCTGTCTTAATACTGATATCTGAACTTTTCTTATACCATGGTTGAATTAAAGGGAATCTTTTGATTTTTTTTTATTCAAAACAAATCATGTTTGTGAATATATGATTAATCATTTTATTAACTTTTTAATTAAAAGTTTTCGAATTAAATCGTTACTTTAGAAAATTGGTTCTAAAAATAAAAGGAGAGCTAAATTATCATAAATGAAACCTTCAGTCACCAAAAATGGAATTCGCTTTCATTGATGGCAAAAATATTTGAACTCGTTTATGATTCTTGTTGATCCAACTTTTTTTATTTGCGCATAAAATAAATTTTCTTAAGATAGCCTTCAATTTCATAAAAAAAAATTATTCTGTCCTAAATCAAACAAGCCCAATTTAACAAATTGTTTTGCAAAGTCAAAAATTTTAACCTTTGATGAAAATATATCAAATTTTCGAAAGAAAAAAAAGTAAGAGATTTATTTTTTTTTCTTATCTAATATGCTTGATGCAAACTTAAACAAAATTTATGAATTTAGTATGACATCCGGCTTTAATAATAAACCACAATATTAAAAATGTAAAGCAAAACACTGAAAAAATATAGAATTGTGTGTAGATTTTTTATGTGAATATCAGGTAGTTTTTAACAGAATATATTTTCCAAAAAAAAAATCAATTCCGTTATGAATCGTGTAGATGATTTTTTTTATTCAAATTTGGATTTTTTCTTTTTAAAACAAAATTTAAAAAAGGAACTCAAGCTCAATTTTAAATTTGTGATTTTCAGTTAAATTATTTCCGAAAATTGATATGAATTAAAAATTTGAAATCTGAAAATTGAATTGACAAGCATATTTTTTAAATTTTGTATAGAATATCCGGGCAAACCCGGAAAATTCAGGCAATCTGGCAAGCAAACTTTAACAAGTTAAACATTAACTTTATTCAATAAAAGTTCCATATAATGTTGAGGTTACTCAGTATGTGATCTGTCGAGTTCCTCTACAATTTATGTTGATTGTGAAACTCATTTTTAAGCTAAATCTTTTTTTTTCAAAATTGAATCTGCATTCTGAATCTCTATTCTGAACCTGAAATGAACTGTGAATCTGTTTTCGCATTTCTATACCAGTTCTGAAATTTCGTACATTTACATAAAAAAAACGGTTTCCGAATCTTTATTCCCGATCAGAATTTTCAAAGGCAAGTTGTGGAACACTTATTCATGAATCTTTTATTCAAATTTTGTAGATCTGGTTCAAACTTAATTCATATTTTTTTAAAATCTGTATTGTGAATCTGAAATCAAATATGAATTTTAAATACTGAATCTGAGCTTTCAACTTAGGATCGCTATTTAGAAGCTTTAAATGTTTGAATTTTGTAAAACAATTAAGTTAAAGAACTTCGAATTCGAACATTTAGCAATTTTTTTACTTTTTTTCATATTCGGATAACCATTATAAAAATATTGAAAAGGCATATAATTTTCGAAAAAACATGATTAAAATTTGATGTGAAAGGCGAAACCAAAAATGAACCAGGAATTCAAAGCAGCTTTTCATTTCTTATTTCTTATGATTATTCGAACTGAAAATTTAGAGTATCTGGAAAATCTGGATACAGAATGTGAAATACGAAAAAAGAAATACATCTTTGGTTATGGTAATATTGAACCAGAACCTCCGAAATTGGTTTAATGTAATTCAAAATTCAATATTTTGATTTGAATTTCTATGAAGAAATTAGAAAATTTAGAAACCCTGTAGCAGAACTTTGAATAAGGGATGGGTTTTTGAGGTTTTGGCGTTAGTTTTAAGTCTGAATTGTTTCGCTAGAGGAACCTTACCCTATAATAATAATTTGATAATGGATTTCAAAATTTGATGGGGGGGGGGGGGGGGGGGTGGTTTGATTCAACAAAAAGATTTTTTTTTCATTTTGAGATAAAGATTTGTAATACAAATCAGAGCCCTCCCATGAGAAACGAAAAAAAAAACAAGCGAAGAATTCCGCTAGAGGGTACTTATCTAGACACTAAACTTATACCAAAATCTCGAAAACTATTTCTTTTTAAGAATACTGCTACTGCAGTTCCGAATATTTAACTTTAATGAGATAAAACTCACATCGGAGGTTCTGGTTCCAAATAACCATCACGAAAATTGTGTTTTAATTTTTGTGTTGTGTTGTATCCAGCTTATTAAGGATTCTAGATTTGCGTTCGAATCTTTATGAGATTTTAAAGATGAGAAGCTGCCTTGAAGCTCTGATTCAAATTTGGTTATGCATTTTAAATCAAATTTTATTAAAGTTTGTCGAAAATCGTATCCATTTACATCGGTTAGATAACAATTGTCTGAGTATGAAAAACAATAAAAATAATTATAATAATAAATAATAAAAAATAAATAATAAATAATAATTCGAATTCTTCAACAAAGATATTATGCTAAAAAAAAAAGTGTAACAAAGCTACAAAATGGCGTTCCAAAATTGTCAACTCAGAATAATATTTATCATTCGAAAATCATATTTCAATACAGGTTTAAAATTTGGATAAAAAATAAACAATTTCATTAATGAACTGAGAACTACAGAAATTAATTTATAGATTCATGTTTCAAATTCTTATCCGGAATTAAGATTTGGAATTCGTATTTTTTTGCACATTTCAGCAATCGTATTGAAATTTGGATAAAGATTCAAAATTATAATTTTGAATTTAGGTACAGAATAGAAACTAAGAATGCAGATTCAAAACTCAGATTCATATAAATCACGAAAAAACGTAATATGAAAAATCACGATAAAAGTATCAAAATATCTATTTCGTTGTTTGCTTGTGATTTTTTTTTATTTAAAAATTAATAATACATAGGTTTTCAAGTATGGGATTGATTTTAAATGAATAATATGTGGTTTTAAAGTAACATAAAATATGATTTTCGAATGATGAATCTTTTTCTTAGTTCACAATTTTGGATCGCCATTTTGTAGCTTTGTCTTACTTTTTTTTGGATGATATCGAAGTTGAAGAATTCGAATCGGAATATAAGACAAAAATTTTTATTTTATTTTGTATTCGGAAAATTTTTATCTAACCGATGTAAATGAATACCATTTTCGACAAACTTAAATAAAATTTGGTTCAAAATGCAAAACCAAATTTGAACCAGGACTTAAAAGCAGCTATTCGTCTGATTCAGTGAATTTCAAACTTTTTCCATTACCCCCATTTGCTTAATTTTTGAGCTGAACGCTATCTGGGCAAATAAAACAAAATTAACATACAAATAGGTACTTCGTTCTGAAAATTTGAAAAAAAAATGTGGAAAAATCCTTTGCGCTAACTGGAGCTAACTGGAAATTTCTCTGTCTACAACTTTTCCAAAGATGGATAAGCGGTAGGAGTAGCGAAAAATAATTGTAACGCCCCAAACAGGGAATTCTTTTTTTCATTGAAAGAAACCAAAAACAAGTCGCTTTATTGGAAATGCCTTATCATTATTCAAAAATTCATCCCACTTTTTATTTAATTTTGGCAAAATCATTGCAACTAGTGACTTAAAATTTTTGGAAAGCCTTATGGTTTTTTTTCTTGAAGATCCAAAAAAATTTAATGAAGATCATTTCATCTGAACAAGTCAACGCTCTTCAATCAATAACTTTTTTTGGAAAAGTAATATTTCTGAAAATTGGACAGAAGTTCTGTCAGTGCTGTCAACTTCTTTTCATGAACATGAAACCAAATTTTTTTCTACTTGAACCACTTTGCCATCTTCGGTAAAATTGTAGCATGGGAATTTTCCAATGAGCTCCAAGTTTTGGAATTTCATTCGCATTGTGTAAAAATAAAATTTTGAAAAATAATAAAAAAGAAACTCTCCGATCAAATTTTCACGTTTCTCCATTCTAAATTTCAAATCAAACCATGATCTCATTTTAAGAATTTGCAAATCCTCAATCGTTCATTGTGACTTCAAAGAAACAAATAATATATTCGAAATAAAAATTATTAGATATTTGAAAATTTTATCAATCTTTTCAATCAATATTTTTAAAAGGTTAAATTACAATTCAATTTAAGTTCAGGGATGAAAATTTGAATGGGACAAAATACTGAGCGCATAGTTTATTTTTTGAAAAAAACACTTAATGATAAAATAATGTTTTTATCAAAACTTGAAATTAAAATTCAGTTTTAAAATATATTGCTTTTGGTATTTGAGTTTTAAAATCTGAACAAAAGTTCAAACTAGCAATATTGATAAGGAAGTCAAGAGGACGAATGATTAAGTTGGTGAAAATGGTGATAATGATTTTTTTTCAATTTTAATGATAACTTTTATCAATTCATCAATTCATCAATTCGAAAATATTAAATTTAATATTTTGTTGTCAAAATTTGGCTTCATATTTCAAAAGATTTTAAATAGTTGGCAAACAAATTGTCCTTCACAGATATGATTTTTTGAAATAGTAAAAAAAAATTGCTGATTTGAAATAGTTTCCAAATTTTCAAGGTTTCGAGGAAGCTTTTTCGACAATAATAAATTGATGAAAAATTAAACTGATTATAGTAGTGATAAACCTTATTGTACTGCACAGCAAAAAATTGGATCCAATTGCATCTTTTGGTTAAGGTACCAAAATTATGAAATGTTTAACTGATTTGAAATAAAATTCATACAAAATGTCATACCGCGATGAAGAAAAGCGAAAAAAATGTTGAAAGTCTAATACTCAGTGCAATGTTTCTGAAAAAATATTCGAAGCGATTTTTTCATAAATGTGTATAAATTTCACAGATGCCTGTTATCTGAATTTGAATCCGTTAATAATAAAACTATTTGTAATTTGTTTATGGTTAGGGGAGATGGGGGCATAATGGCCACCTTAAGGAAAACGGTTATTTAACAATAGAAAATAGCTATAATATGGAGGTTACATTATTGTTTCGTGTTCAGACAATTGAAAAGCCTATTCCCTAACAAGCTGAAACGTGAAAAACTAGATGAAAACATTAAAAAAATGCATTTTAAAAAATTTTGCCAAAACCTGAAAACCAGTCACTGTGGAGGCATAATGAGAACCCCCCCTGAGGCAGTATGGGCACCATTAATCAGAGCAAGATGTGCGTTTTTGCCGGGGAATCTAGCAGCGAATTCAATTCGATGAAGTCAGGTGAGTCGTAGATTCATCAAACAAAGCAATAACAAAATAATCTAGGTCTGTTTGTAGAATACAAACAATTCACGCACGCTCATACATTAAGTGCTTTGTTCGGAGGATGATGCTACTAGTCGTATAATGTAACAATAAAAAAAATCGATCATGAATTGTGAATGGAAAAAAATCACCTCGAACAGAAATCTAACTCTAGTCTTTTGATTACCTCTCCGACACCTTACCAATAGGCTAAATTGTCGGATGAAAACTAGTCAAGGTGTGGCGCTATAAATCAATTTTAATTCGCTGTTAGATTCTACGGCAGAAAATGCTCATTATGCCTCGATAATATGGTGCTCTATATGCCCCTAGTCAACAAATTTAAGTAAAAACGTGTTTTAAAATTGATAAAAGTGAAAAATCAAAAATTTTTTGATGGTAAAAATTGAGAAACAATGTGTACATCATGTTGCAGTGCGTACATTATAGATCAAGGTTATTTTAAGATCATAAGAGCTTATTTCGTGGTGCTCAAAAATTATAATATTTTCGTAACTTGAGAACAAAGCTAGTTTTTTTTTTAAATATCTCTGTAAAGATGATAAGGAGATTCCTTTTTTTGTGAAAAATTAATACTACAGGCAGTGCTGATAAATATCGCTCATGGTCGTCCAACCTTAACAAAGTAGTCTATATGAATATCATCTCTTTGGAAATCCTGTCATAAACCGACGCGATCAGAGCGTTGAATGTTTCTGTCATCATGTTGCTGACAGGAATTAATGTTGCATGACCTTTGTATCATGCCAACGCCAACCCAGTTTGGTCGCGTTTGTTTATTTGCAAAAAACAACCTCGTATTTGCATCGACAGCAAGCAATAAAGTTCGAGCTGTTCTCGGGACATCTAAGAAAATCAAGAACGAATCAAACCAGGCTAATTCCTACAGACCGGATTAGGTAAGAAGTGTTCGTTTTTTGTCAATAAAAGTCTGAAAACGAAATCTGGTTTAACAGGAACGTGGAAGTTGGACTAATCGTTGCCCTGCTAGCATGGACAATTTTCTTCGGAACCGCGTCAGATTTTCTGACTTTGAGGAATCGTCAGTTTTCTTTTTCATTCAAGAAGCTTTCAGTTGTTTCTGAAGATAGAAAACCCACTTTAATCCAGATTTAGGTATTATCCAGCAACTCGAATAATCAAGAGCTCGCTGATCCCGTTCCGGTTGTCATTGAGCAATTCAAAGCTTCAACCACTTCCGTTGATTCACCAGGTCTTCAAAAATGAAAGTCTTCCGCCACAGTTTATTCCGGAAGAGATCCAATATGGATCGGCACTAGATAACTATCACTGGGTGTGGTGAAGCATTTAAAATAATTTTGTAAAAAATAAATGCAATTAGTCCAATTTCAGTTCTTTAATTAGTTGATTGACCAACAAAAAGATTCCCTCCGATGATCGTTTTAAAATTTATTGTGATTCAAAAATATAGATTTTTCATCGATGGTATGCGCAGTTTAATTCAAAATCACATTACTGTCTATATTAAATGCCTAAATTCATTTGATCCATTAAAAAATGTTATGAAAAGTTAAGTCGACAGACAACGTAAATAAATGACCATCATGCTAGCTTGGATGTCAGTCATTTAAAAATGTCGCGATATCCGACGATATGTAACAGTGATATGATACATATGTAGCATGACAGGGATATTTACTGGTGTATCAATATCACGTGACACGGTATGTTTGATGGTTACCGTTTGCCTGCTCTGACTATAGGAAGTACGAAACAAATCCTCATGAAAATTTATTTAAGAAAATACGCACTTTCGTAGAAAAGCGTAGTTCTCATTATGCCTCGGGTGCTCGTTATGCCCTCATCTCCCCTATTTGTGCAACAGTTAATCACTATGACGCCGTTAAAAATTGTGATCATGTGGAATTTGACAAATTTTTTAAAAACTTCGTGTAGTTAGTTTTATTTTTGTATATTTTCGACGTTGAAATTTTTTCGGAAAGCTTATTGTGAAATTAATCGAAAGATGTGAAATTTGGACATGACGTAAATTTGCTATTCAACTTTGATTACATTTAAACCTTTTTTCAAATTTAGCCCAATGATTTCAATACTAAGCTGTTTCGTTATTTAATTTTATTTATGAATTCATGGCCTCCTTGAAAGCTCTCAACGCTCCCTAGGGGGCAATAGGAACCACTGTGAAAATCACTGATCTAAAAAATCTGAAAAAATTGAAATCTTTCTGGTGAATTTTTGTAAATTGAAGGCATTCTTTATTTAAATTTATTCTATGCTCAAATCAAAAAAAAGTTTGATCTTCAAAACTCTTGTTCAAATTAAATGATTTTACCCAACAATGAGAGTAAGTTTATTTGAATGTCACTCAAAAATTAATTTCATAAAAAATTAAAATTAAAATTGAAAATTAAAAATAAATAAATGTTATGTTGTTTTATTCAAAAATTCACAGTGCCCTTTTTAGAATAATTTTAAGAAAGTAAAAAATCGAAGTCTCTGAAAATTTGCCACATTATAGAAGAGAATCTTCTCTGTCAAAGAGAGAATCTCCTCTTTCAGGAAAAATATCGATTTGGGTCTCCAGAACAACTTTTTCCTTTGTAAATTTGAGTACAAAATACATGAGTAAAGTTATCAAGTTTTCGCTAACAGTTTTTCCCAAGAACTTCCGATTTTTCTTTTTCAATCTTATAGGTGTATGGATATCTTAGGAAAAAAAATAATAATAACCTTAGAGATTTGATAAAAATGATTTTTAATCTAAAATTTTGGCAAAAAATGGTTAACTTTGAAAGAGAATTTGAATGTTTAAAATAAAAATTATCTAGAATTAGCCTTAAATTTAACTGGCATAACTGTATCAAAATTAACAGAAGTATGGTAAGGAAGGTCTATTCACTATGATCATTTTTATCATACTGAATGTAACCTTGAGTTGAGTGTAAAAAGTCACCTTCAATCATTCAACAATATATTTTTTCCTTTTCTAAATTTTTTTTTTGCTACTACGTGGAGTCTCGTTAAATCTCTGGAGCCTATTTAAGTGACCTAAAAAAGTCAATTTTATGTTTTTTTCAAGGAAGCAACAATAAAGTTTAGCTTTCTTCACTCAAATTAAAACTACATTCTGTCTTCGATAGAAATGATCATAGAAAATACCCCATTTTGTACGGTGTAATATTAATTTGCTTTAGTTGGCAGATAATTAAAAGGCTTATTGTAGATGACTTTCAATGTAAAATTTAAAAATTTCTTCGAAATTCATCATTTTTGCCAACATTTTTGATTAAAAATTTTTTGAATATTTTTAGAATATTTAGATCGCAAATTAAAAAAAAAATCTGTTCTGGCCTTCCGAATGATATTTTTCGCCAATAGAGCGTAAGGTAGAGTATCCTTTTTTATGTGGTAAATTTTCAAGGATGCCAATTATTTTAAACATAAAAAATTGACATTCACATTGACTTAGAGCAAAAATGTCATAGAAAAAATCAGTCATCACATACCCCCTTCCACGGGAGTCGATTCTTTCTACGGCCCTGATACAAGTTTTATGGTTTTGAATCTTCTCAAGTTTAAATTTACAAATCTGGGGTTATGAATTCTTGAAAGAAAAAACGTAAGTAAGTAAGTATGATGTAAGTGATGAAAACAATTAAAATATCTAATTCCAAAAGATTCGAGTCTTGACATTGTGTAAATTTCCTCAGTTTATTAAATATGCAAATTAACTTAGACCATTTGTATCAGCAATCGACTCGAATGCCACTTAGATGGTAAAAAAGTATTAAAATTATTTAAAAATGGATCAGCAAGATATATTCAGTATTTTCGTTTGGAGGCTTATGATAGTAATAAAAAATTACATCGAATATGTATCATTATTGTTCGGCTTTGTATTAAAAAGTAATATACAGAAAATATTTTAAATTTCGAGATAATTCTTATTTAACAATGCAAACTATTTTATTTCTTACGAAACTGTAGAGTGTTCTTAAAAATCGTTCGATTGAAATAATCGAGATATACCTGGAATTGTTGTTGTTTTTTTTATAGTTGATTGAAAAGAAACTTCATTTTTCCTGGAAGCTAATTCACAGCGTGATCGAGTTCAAACTTTAATTTTCTTTCACTACCGATAATATGAAAATTGCTAACCACCGTTACTTTTATCTTCTATTTTTTTCCCAAAATTTTCACGACACACCTTCGCACCATATCGTTGAAACATTTCGGCGGCAATCTTCCAATGACGGTCCTGGAACACTGGAATCCCCAAAATTGGTCCTCATCCGTTTGCTGCCAACAGATTCACCATCTACAAAGTGCACAAGGCGTCCAAAAAGAAGCGGGAAAAATCGTCAGCGAAAAAGGAACGCAAGGCAACCAAAACGCTGGCCATCGTGTTGGGTAAGTTCGAAGTTTATCTTTTTTTTTTCGTAGAGTAGTGGAAAATAGGGATATTCTATAAAATACGTAACGAAGTATCCGATCCCTTTCATACAAGAAACTTTAAGCAAATTTTATCTCGCAAAAATGTTGAACTTTTTACGGTCAAACAACTCGAAGTAAGATATCCCGTGGAAAGTATTGCAAACCAAGCACCGGAGAAAAGTGCTGGCATTCATCGATAAGAATCAGCAAATTTACCATGACAGTAGCTAGTGCCAGAATTCAGCACAAAACTGGACGAGCTAGCAAGTTTAGCACAAACAAGCAACGAGACGGGAAGCAAAGTGCTTATGCCGGGAATTTTATTGGTTTTAAATCGAACGCCCGAACAACTACTGGTACGATTGCCAATTCGAGATGCATTCTTGCTTGCTACTCCAGGCTGCCAATGTGAAGATGTAAAAATGGTCCTGGAACTGGTTGTTTTTTTATTTCACAGCTCCTTTATTGTTTTTCAAACCGCCAATTGGAATGCAATTTAGATCTTCCCCATTGCTGGCAAAACCTTTATAGAAATGATCGATCGATTCATTGTCACTTTCAATTCCATTAGCCGGTAGGTTATCAGGATCAATAAAAACCTTTTGTTTGGGAAATCTGTACTTTTTGTGTAAAATATCTTCTGATTGAGGGAAGCATCATTAAAGGTAAACTAAGGTTTCAATTACATTTGTTTTTTAACTTGAATTACTAGTACTTCAGCAAACCACTTTTGAAACTTATCGATGAGCGTATTTGAGATAAAAAAAAATAGGACTTAATGGATAATCTTTTTCAGTTTCAATAAACAAAAAAAGACATCCACCGTCTTAGCTGATTACGAAGAATAAATGACGAAGACAACTTGAGAATTAATGTGACTAAATTTTATTTAATCATCTCAAACATTCAAAAATTATGGAATATTTCAAGTGATTTGAATATTTCATACAACATTTCGTTTGTAGAAATGTTTTTTTCTTACATTACCTTGCAGCTCAGATGAACAGGGTCAAACTATTGAATACAAATTCTAAGAAAAACATCGATATATGTTTATAAAAAAAAAAATATTCAATATCATGACTTTTAAACTAACTTCAACAAATCAAAGCTTTAAAACTGGTGGAGAATTAATTTTCAGTAGAGGAAAGTTGATTATGACGGAGATCCTAAAGTTAGAAAATTCAATAATTATTTTTCAAGCAAATCTTCATGTTGATGGGACATTGAGGTAGTTTGCTATCATATTTATCATTGGCATAATTAATTGAGTAATAAAAAATCTTATAAATAAAACTTTTTTCAAATTTTAAGAATACGAACGAATAATACGTGAAGAAGGTTGTTTTTTTAAAATTGCTGTGCCAGTACATATTTTTGTGTATTGAGCATTTAAAATGATGTTAAGCCCAAAAAACTAGACCAAGCCAATCTATAATTTCACAGAATTTTGATCTAATATTTTTCACAGAATCTGTGTTACAGAAAACAGAATTCTAAAAATATTCACAGATATCACAGAATTTTGAAATTTTGGACGTATTTTTCAAAATTCAGTTTTTTTGTCAACAGTAATTATCTTTGAATGGGAAAAATATGATAAATTTTGGTAGTTTTAATTAATTTTCTTTAGTAAAATGTTTAAAAAACGCAAATTGACAAGATTTTCAAATGAAATAAATGGAACAAGTATCACAGAAAACCGTCACAGAATTTTTGAGTAAAATCAGAGAAAGTAGGAATTTTTTTTTCGTCAAAACACAAAATTTTTTTCGGCAACCTTGGTCCAAGCTCAATTGTGAAACAGAGTGATTCTCAATATACTGTATTTTTACGGGATTTCCTATGTGCAATCCAGGCCTATTTTATACTCTGAGTGCAATACGACTGACGGTTGCTTTTTCCAGGGTGTTGTGAAGCATCAGATCGATAAAAATTGATGAAACTAGGATTGTATTTACAAGATAAAGTGGATTGCTAGAAAACATTTGTTTAAGTTTTTGGAGAATTGAAATTCTGTTCAATAACAGAAAATTGCATGAAAAATATGAAAATTTTTAACGATATTTGCGAAAGTCCAATCCTTAAAAGTTAAAGAGAAATAAGAAAACTAAATAATTTGTTTTTGTACGAAATTGCCACCATTCTTTAACTCTGTAGTAGATAGAATTGATTACAAATAAGTACAAATTGAATCCAAAGCTTAAATCATGAATAAAGATTAAAATCCGTAATGTTTCGAGACGTTTTAGTTGATGTTTTTAGTTCAAACTTTATTAATAATCCTTACTGTCTGAAAAAATTTTAGCGTGCAAACCATCACACACATGATTACGCCATCGAAAAGAGAGAATGAAAAACGAAAAAAAACAATTTTCCTGTTAGATAATCACTCACTCGAAGAATCACTCAGGAGACTAAATTTTCTGTAAGAGTTAATATTTCATAAACTTTTCAAAGCTTTTTTTTCAGCTCCAAGTTAAACATTTGTGATACCTTCGATTTTTCAAGCAAAACTTAATTCGGAGTAGGTCTGGTAACTCTGCTGCCGTTTAGTTGAGTGAAAGACGCTAAGTCTTTAAAAGTTCGAAGTAGTAAGTAGAATGCCATTCCATCTTTTTTATAATTATTTTTATTGCAATGTCCAGCATTACTGTTTTTTTCTTCAAATTATTATGTAAAGAGAAAAATTTAAAATAGAGTAAGATGTTTATAAACTTGAGAACCTTCAAGCGATGTGGGATCAAATATCGAGAGTAGTCTGGAAAATTATAACAATTCTTAAGACTTATTTTGGATACAGGCGTTCAATTTTTATTCAGTGAAACATATTTGAAAAGTTAAATGAATTAAACATTTTCTGTTATTTATATTTATACCTTCAAAATATTCTCATTTTAATATATCTATTGTTTGATTATGAAGTCATATATTAGCATGTTAATTCATACTTTTTGAATATCATGTATCTTTGAGTTGTCATAATTTTTCATCTGATGTTAAAGAAAAAATGATAAAATATAGTCTGTTATTTTTGTGTATTTTTGGTAAGTCAGAATATATTTTTCATTGGAAAGAGGAACTAAGTTGCGAAAATGTGACGATTTTTGAACACTTTCTACAACAGCGAGGTACGTGATTAACCTTAAAATTTAAAAAAAAATGATTGGTAAGGTGATAGAGATATATCTCAAAAGTACTGACCTTCTTATGCATTTTTTAGTGGATTTTCCAATGAAAGATTTATAGTCATTTTAGAGAAGTACCGATAGCACCCGATAGTTCAACCAGGCGAATAAAAATTTCTAAATTTTTTTAGTATAGCTACATTGTTATCTGTAAAAGAAATCATGAATGAAACTCAAACTCAACTAATAAGCTGTCTGTTTTGCACGTCACATTTTGTCTCTAGGAGTAAGTTTTTACCATTCTATGTGCACTTTTAAATATATTTTTTTTTTTATAGAAAGGTTTCCTGAATGTAAAATTTGCAAACATGTTTTTGTCTTTATTATTGAATTATCCGTTATATTCGAACCAATTTAAATTGTATTTCCAGCTTGACATTATTGCCAATTTTAATTTGTAATTTTTTTTCGCTTCAAAGTTTAACTTGACGAACCTGTGTTACCGCGTCATGCATTTTCAGATGAAACTGAGCTTATTTAGGGACCTGATGAACAAATTTTTACAAACAATCGCTAAGCCATAGTTGAATGGAAAATCGAAAGACATTTTTACATATTGTTCTTTAATCTTCTAATTCTGACTGAATTGTATCAGTTCTTAATCGAAGTTCAACCTAAAGAGTCATCGAAAATGACACAATATAACGTTTTCGTATAACTTGTTTTTTTTTTCAATTTGAAATATACTTTTATAAAACCTCAAATTTCAAGCATGAAAGAATAAATTTGATCCTATTTCCTATTGTGCGAAACGCTTTAATAAGTTTTCCATTCAACCTCATAGTATTTTGAAAGTTAAAATTAGTTCATTGTTTAATTGGTCCAAATGACTTTTTTATACATCACTTACTCGAAAACTTACCTTAACAGCATCATATTAAAATAGTTGGAAGAAAATTATCAACCAGTCGGATTAAAAGAAGTGGAAAAAAAATGCAAAATAAAACAAATTTCTTTCTTTTATCCTTTTATCTGTTTTGCCTACCTATCTATTGACTACCAGTGGCCAGTGCCGTTAATGATGGTCAAAGAGAAGGTTTAAGTTTTATGCATTGAGAATGAATCTAATGATTATTTCATTTTAACGGGTTTTTGCCATGTGCCCAGCTTTTGATTTAGCAATTTGAGAAAAAAAAAGGCCACGTGTTTTTATGTAACATTCAAAGAAATTTGATTGCGATTGCTTTCATTGCTTTCTTCAGCTAAAATTAAATAATGGAAGTAAACATATGAGGAAATGCAATATTTTCATAGACTATTTGCATATACAGAAATTGTAGAGAATTAAAATTCGATCTTATAAAACCACATTCAAAAAGTGTTTTGTATTAAATACAATTTGTTTTGATTTTTTTCGAAACATTTTTTTTACCATTAATTAAAAAATATTTTCTTGTTTAAAAATAATTGTTATTCGTTTTAAATATGAAATTTTCTATAAAAAACCATTGCACATAAGACAAAAAAAAAGTATTTAAATCGCGAATAAATTCAATATTTTCCCTCCTACTGGAGTCTTACATGAACCAAATCTATGAACAAATACTTTCCTTTGATGAAAATTACCAGAGAATCGATTGGACTTAGTTTTAAATGCCGCACGAGCATTTGAACGAAGATATGATGCCTTTTCAACACCTAATTCACCTACCTTTTGTAAATAATCCATGAAAAAGCTAGTTTTAATTGAAAAGTTTTGAACAGAAATAGACATTTCCTTTGTGCTGTTCCCCGAGTAATCGAATTATGGCTCTTTGAGCCACCGCAAGCTTCAAAAACTGATGAATTGCTGATGTTATCCTCAATTCCTCCACATTTTCAAATAACTTAGAAAAAAAAATCAGGTTTGGACTTGAAAATTTTGAATCAAATGAAACCTGAAATTTCTTTTCCGAGGAATCCAGGATTACTCCTTTTTTCAAATCGTGTAGTGGCTCAAACAGCCATCATTCGATTCATCGGATAAAATCAAGAAATATTTTCTGAAAAACTTTAAAAACCAAGGGGAATTAAGAGTAAATTAGGATAACTTCATTTTCAAAGCGTGCAGTGGCTAAAACAGCCATCATTCGGTTTTCTAAACATTTCAAGTCCAAACATGCAATTTTTTTGATTAAATTTAATTAGATGTAGGAGAATTAAGGTAAAATCAGCTTTATCTCCAATTTTACTAAGTGTGACTAAATGGGGGGGGGGGTTGGTTAGGGTCTTACACTATCAAAAAATCGATTGTTTTATTTTTTTATTTCCTTATTGTTAAACGTTTCAAGAATGTTGTGTCAAATTTTCAAGTCAATTGAAGCAAAACTGTAGAAATTATAGGCCTTTATATCCTCCTATCTAATACTCCAAGAAGGCAAGAGCAGAAACTTCAAACGCGTTTTTCTCGAAAGCACATTTTTAAAGTCCGTGGACATCGTCATTTGAAAACTACTTATCTGATTCTTTTCAAATTTGGAACATATTTTCTACATTTAAAATACCAGACCTAAACGTTTTTCTTTTTTTTTACTTTGGGGAGATTTTACAGATAAAAAATGGCGGATTTTTTCGTGAAAAATCGTAGTTTTTACTTCAAACAGCCACAAAATTTTTTTTTAGTTAAATGAAAACGTTGAGGTCCAGAAAAACATCTATTACAAATATTTTGCTCTGATTTTTTGACTTCAGATGATTCTGTGCTGAGATACAGTGTCCACCGCAAATCCTGTTTTCTAAAAGGCATCATCGAAAGTGCTCCGTCACCAGCTCATTTTTCAATATTTTTCTACGAAAAAATTACTTAATGTTCTTTTAACAATGCTTTGTATAATGCAAAAAATTTGAATCCATTTGATTGAACGATAGCTCTAGAAAAAAATCGTGAAAATGGTGTTTTTTTACCCGTTAGACTAAGGTTGCCAGAATTTTTTCCACTCCCATCCGGGCCTAGCAATTCCGGGAATTTTTTCAAAAAAAACCTGGCAAAATCCGGGCATGTATTTCAATTTTTCAAATCCAAAAACCGGGCACACACCGGGCAAAATTGAAGTGTAATTATACATAAAAGCAAAGAAAAAATGCAAAAAGAATGATATTAATATTTTATTAATGTAATTGTAGACCTCCAAAAACTTTTTGGAACACTTTAATATTCAAAGGTTTATAAAAGTAAATCAGCGAAATTATTTGAAACAACCGTTGAAAATTTCCATACCGTTAATCGATTCTGCTGAAACTTACTCAAAAACTTTGATTTTTTTTTGGTTTCTTTGTGAAAATTGTGAAAAAATCCGGGCAATATCTGGACTTTTTTCACGATATCCGGGCAACCAGGCCGGACCGGACTTTATCGATATTTTGCTTCAAATATCCGGGCAAACCCGAAAAAAACCGGGCAATCTGGCAAGCTTACGTTAGACCCCCCCCGCCTCCCTCCCCTTAAACAACAATTCTTTATTCCTTCGGATTAAATCATACAAGATTGGAGTATTTTGTTCAAAATTGTCAAGTCTTAATTAGGTTTTTCTTATTTATTTACTAAACATAGAAGAATTAGGGGCTAAAACTCAGTATACCTCGGTTCGTTTGCTCGGGCGGCGAAAGGTGGTCCAAATCCTTGAAATGCTGGCAAAAAGTATATTTTCAAGTAAATGTATTTTATTCACTGTGCTTGGTTTCATATTTTACAAAAAAAAAAAGTACGTTGGCGTTTGAGTTTTTTTGTTTTTTTTTGTGAAAACGTGGCTCTGTTAATATAGTTGTCAGTAAAAGATTGAATTTTTCTTTACAATTTCCATCAAAATGGTACGAATGGCATTTTTGAACAGGCACGAAAGTCTTTCAAAATTTCGTTCTGTATTATTGTTTGTCAATTGAAACACATTTCTTCAACCTTTCGAGACAATTACGAAGGTAAAAATATCGATAGATACAGAATTTTTTTATCGATATTAAATGGGAAAAAAACAAATAAATCAATTTTTTGATTTAATTCGTCTTTTAAAAAATAACATAACTTCACTGGCATGTTGCTTTTTGTCAAAAGTACAACATAAAGTAATTTTAGCTTCATTTTTTTCCACTTTTGGAGAACAAAATTGAACAATGAGAGCATGCCCACAAGTTCATAAACGTTTGTTTGAGAACAATTTTAGCATTACCTCAGCAACCTCATTGTGTTATGGCCTTATAGGATTGAGCAATTGAAAACTGAAAAAAAAAACTTTCATTTTGATTCATAAAGCTATCATATATCATACATCATATATCATAAACCACCTCAGGGATGAATGACTTAAAGAAGTTAAAATTCATCCAAACAATACATTAAAAAAATCCAACTACAAACTTTTTAAGGGGTGTACTCAGTATATGAGGGGAAAAACTAACAAATCAGATTATTTCTAGAGCGCAGAATTCGGATTTATTTGGTACGTTGAATAATGAATTGTTTAGAAAAAAAATCTTCTTCAACTAAGAAAAAAATATCACAAAACAAAAAAATATCCAATTATTATTTATTATTTCTAATAACGATCAAAGCAGATAAACTTTTATTTTAATCATATTTCTTCAAAGTATAGTTTTCCAAATTCGATTCTATCTTTAAAATTCAGCATGAAAAAAAAAACGAACGATCAACTCAAAATTTACACTCAATAAGGCCAGAACAAATTTAAAATCCTTCTTTTGTCACTTGTAGTTGGAAAATCGCGAGGAGGTGAAACAAAAAAAAATAATGCGAAAAACAAATGAATTTGAATAAAAGGCACGGAAGCTTGTATGGAACAAATTGCATTCTAAATCATTGCACAAAACCTACAAAACAAGTAATTTTTTTATCGAATGATTCAATCAAATCAAGAATGCAAACTCCCATTTTATAAAACTTGTTGTTTGGTCTTGTAATCTTTCAGATATTAGTATTTTCTTTTTTCAAAATTTACATAAATTACTTCAAATTTTATTTATTTTCCCCTTTGGGTTTTTTTGGAAATTTCGAAAGGGGGGTGACAAAAGAAGAAATTGATATTGGTTCCAGCCTGAATAAATTAATACAAATTATTAAATTATTCTGAATGTCGAAAAAAGGTTTGTTGCAAAATAAATTGAATTAAAGTTTTTCTTCAATTTCTCCAATTCAATGTCAGATATTCTCTCACTATTTACTTTGGTTCTCCAAAAATTGCAAAAAAAAGCCAAAAATTTTTAAAGACTGATACAATTTGAAATGATGATAATTTTGTTTGTTTTTCCCATTCCCATTTTCTCATTTTCCCATCCGATGAAAAATCTCCGTCTTGGTATTCTTACCCAAAGAATTCTCATACTTCGTTGAAAATTAAGTTTTTATCAACAAACAATAATACAGATAAAAATGTTGGAAAGGAAATTGGAAAGAAAAATTTAATCCTTTTCTAAGGTTGCCAATATTACACATAAATCTTAAAGTTCACACAATTTTGAGCAAACTTTCATCACAGAATCTGTGTCACAGAAAATAAAAAAAAAAAGATTTTCATATGTTTGTATGTATTTCGAAAACTCTTTTCTTCATTCAGTAAGTTTGTGCTGTAGAGACAACACGTGTTTTTTCCGTCCTGTGTTATTTCACGAGAAACGCGTAGAAAAGTTGGAAGAAGTGTCGGAAAGAAAGTAGTTTTGCAGCAGGCCAGTAGATTCGGTCTTTGATCGCCGTCGTGCCAGATTGGGACAAGCTTGATTTCCAGAAATCGTTTTCCGTTATCGGACAACCAGGTCACCATCTTGGCCTGTTCACCACGTCATCTTCATCAACCGGGAGCTTGGTAGTTGGTTGAGCACAGAAGGTGTCATCAGCATCATCAGCCCAACAGAAAACCATCATCGAGCCATTGTTTCATCGCTCATCGAGGTATCCGAACGACCACACCAAGAGCTATTGTTAATAGTTTTGGATGCCATCGTCGTTGGATGTCGAACGAACTGGAACGCAGTGGGTTTAATCAGTGCATTTTTTTTTTAAAATAATCAAACGAAAACAAACATTTGTAAATTTTTATTTTTCAATTTTCAACCAACATTTCTTTATTACCCTATTCTTTTCTATCTCTTGTTTCTTCTATTTTAAACAATTTAAATAAAACGGCGTCCTTATATTTTTCTTCAAATTATGGGTGAGAATGGGGGGTCAGATCAGCCCGCTCATTCTTCACAGGAATCTATGGATTCTGAAGTTGCTTCTCCTGTTAAAAAACCGCCCCGTATAAAAGTTTATCCAGAAGACACGTCTTTTAAGGGTCCATGGGTTGTCTTCTTCCGTCCCAAGCCGAATGGAAAGGCATTGAACGTGGTTCAGATCAGTAAAGATCTGACTAAGTGGACTTCCGTATCAGAAATAACCAAGGTGCGACCAAATAAACTACGCGTCATTGTTTCTAATCAAAAAGCTGCAAATGAGATCGTTGCTAGCCAGTTTTTCACCTTAGAGTATCGTGTATATATCCCCTGTCGAAATGTAGAAATCGAGGGCGTTATCCACGAGATGAACTTGACGGAGGAGTATATTATGGACCACGGAGTTGGGGTATTCAAGAATCTAGACTCGACGTTTGTCAAGATCTTGGATTGCCGCCAACTAAAGACTTCTTTTATGGAAGAAGGGGTAAAAAAAATACTCCCCGTCAGGTTCATTTTGCGACACGTTCGAAGGTACTGCCCTCCCTCACTACCTTTTGATAGATGGAAGGTTGAGGCTTCCTGTACGGCTCTACGTGCCCCGCCCTATGAACTGCGACAAGTGCAAAAAAAATTGGACATACCACAAATTATTGTTGCAATAAACCGCGTTGCGTTCATTGTGGAGAATCTCATGAGGACGGTTCCTGCCAGGCTGTTGAGCGAAAATGCGTTTATTGCGGAGGCAGCCCTCATGAGATTTCTACATGCGGGGCATTTAAGAGCCGGTGGGATCAACAGAGGCGTTCTTTGAAGGAACGTTCTAAACGTTCCTATGCCGCTATCTTGAAGAGCGCCTCTCCGCCGGCCCAACAACACTCTGGACACGTCTTTTCCTTGCTACCAGTTGACGAAGTTGATACTGATGCTTCTGATGAAGGACTCCATTACATTACTATCGACAACTCTAGGAAGCGTAAAAAAGTGACTTCACCCAAAATTCCCCAAAAAGTTCCTGTAGCAAGCCCTTCATCAAAACGTGGTGAAAAACCGCCGCCGGCGGAAAAGCAGCTGCCTCCTGGATTTTTTGGCACAAACTGCCATTCTGAAGAACCAGCCGTTGCAGGACCATCGAACACTCCAAATTACAATATATATTCATCAACATCAGCTTCTCAATCAGGGTTTTTTAAATTAACTGATATCATTAATGGTATTTTAGGATATTTTAATGTTTCTGACTCCCTCAGAGGCATTGTTTCCGTCATGCTTCCCATGGTAAAGACCCTCCTTCAGCAATTGATGCAAACTTGGCCCCTTCTTTCAGTGTTTATCTCTCTCGATGGCTAATTTAAGCCGAGGGGTAGGAGATATCACTGTTTTACAGTGGAATTGTCGCAGTCTAATCCCTAAAATGGATCCGTTTAAATTTCTTCTTCATGAAACTAGTTGCGATATTTTTGCCCTTTCTGAAACATGGCTTTCTTCTCAATCTAACATCTCATTCCACGATTTTAACATTATCCGTTTGGATCGCAACGATTCTTATGGAGGGGTGCTTTTGGGGATCAATAAGCGCCACTCCTTTTATAGAATCCACCTCCCATTAATAGGAGGGATTGAAGCTGTTGCTTGTCATACAACCATAAGAGGTAAGGACTTATGTGTTGTCAGTTTGTACTGGCCTCAGAGAGTTGCAGTGGATCGAAGTCACTTAGAGGACCTGTGCTCAGTGCTTCCTGAGCCAAGGTTGATCCTGGGTGACTTCAATTCACATGGAACTGTCTGGGGAGAACAAATTGACGATAGTCCTTCTACTCTTATCTATGACATTTGCGACAGTTTCAATCTAACAATATTGAACACGGGTGAAAAAACACGAGTACCTAAACCACCTGCAAGACAAAGTGCAACTGACCTCTCACTCTGCTCAAATTCACTATCATTGGATTGCCAGTGGAAGGTAATCCATGATCCCAATGGTAGTGATCACTTGCCAATCGAAATTACAATCAGCAATGGGGTCAATTCTTCAAATCCAATTAACATGGCTTATGACCTCACAAGACACATTGATTGGAAAAAATATGCGGATGCTATTATATCTGCCATCGATACTGTAAATGACCTACCTCCTTCAGAGGAATATAACTTTCTGTCAAGTTTGATTTACGATTGTGCTGTTCGCGCTCAAACAAAACCAATCCCGAATTCTTTTCGCCAAAAACCTCCTAACCCATGGTGGGATAGTCAGTGCTCGAAACTTTACAGGGATAAGTCAAATGCATTCAAAGTTTTTCGAAAAAATGGAACCCTAGATAATTTTCAAAAATATTTTGTCCTAGAAAACCAATTTAAAAAATTGATCAGGCTTATTGGCGTAACTTTGTGGAGGGGTTGTCACGCGAAACATCCTTAAATACATTGTGGAAAGTGGCACGTAATATGCGCATTCGATCTCAAACGAACGAAAGTGAAGAGCTTTCTCATAGATGGATCTTTAACTTTGCACGAAAAATTTGTCCTGATTCAGCACCTGTGCAGAAGATTATTCGTGCTGTGCCACCAGGTAGGAGTGAATTGGATTCAAACTTTTCGATGGTTGAATTCTCACTTGCTCTTCTTTCTTGTAATAATTCAGCTCCGGGAGTTGATAAAATAAAATTTAACTTGCTGAAAAACCTTCCGGATGCCGCAAAAATTCGCTTGTTAAATTTATTTAATCAACTCTTGGAGCATAACATTGTTCCCGAAGATTGGAGACAAGTGAAAGTTATAGCTATCAAAAAGCCCGGAAAACCTGCATCCCATTTCAATTTCTATCGTCCAATAGCGATGTTGTCTTGTATACGGAAATTGATGGAGAAAATGATTTTGTTCCGATTGGATAAATGGGTGGAAACAAATGGCCTCCTCTCAGATACTCAATTTGGGTTTCGCAGGGGCAAAGGAACAAACGATTGTCTTGGTTTGCTGTCTTCAGAGATACAAATGGCATATGCAAAACGTGAGCAAATGGCTTCAGTGTTTCTGGACATAAAGGGAGCTTTTGATGCAGTCTCAATAGAGGTTTTGTCAGACAAATTGCACTCCCGAGGTCTGCCACCTCTATTGAACAACAGTTTGCTATGTGAGAAACATCTGAACTTTGCTCACGGAGATATTGCAGTTAGAAGAACCTCTTACATGGGCCTCCCTCAGGGTTCATGTTTGAGTCCTCTTTTGTATAACTTCTACGTAAGCGACATCGACAGTTGTATCTCCGAAGGCTGCACTTTAAGACAACTTGCAGATGATGGCGTTGTATCTGTAACAGGATCTACAGAGTCGCATCTGCACGGACCTTTACAAGATACTTTAAACAGATTGTCATCCTGGGCTTTGGGGCTTGGGATCGAGTTCTCTCCAGAGAAAACAGAGCTGGTGGTTTTCTCTAAGAAACGTAGACCTGCTCAACCGAAGTTTCAACTCCTAGGCAGAACGATCACTCAATCGAGGTGTTTCAAGTATCTCGGGGTTTGGTTTGATTCCAAGTGCACCTGGAGAGCACACATTGAGTATCTGAAAGGAAAATGCCAGCAAAGAATTAATTTTCTCCGTTCAATTACCGGCACCTGGTGGGGAGCCCATCCGGAAGACCTGATCAAGTTGTATCGAACAACTATTCTCTCAGTGATGGAATATGGTAGCTTCTGTTTCCAATCAGCTGATAAAACACACTTCATTAAACTCGAACGTATTCAATATCGTTGTCTCCGAATAGCGATGGGTTGTATGCCTTCAACTCACACCATGAGTCTCGAGGTTTTGGCAGGCGTACTCCCTCTTAAAGATCGTTTTTTCTCTTTATCTCTTCGGTTCCTCATCAGGTGCGAGGTCATGAACCCATTGTTGATTGCAAATTTCGAAAGGCTACTTGAGCAAAACTTTCAAGCAAGATATATGACCATATATCATGAATTCATGTCTATGCCGGTTGATTCTTCATCATGTTCCCCCATTCGTGTTCTTCACCCTAGCTACGCCAATTCTTCTGTCCAGTTTGACTTGTCCATGCAGCACGAAATCCGAGGAATTCCAGATCAACATCGTCCGCTTATCGTTCCTAGGATTTTCCATGCTAAATATGGGCACGTCAGTGCTGAACGAATGTACTTTACTGATGGTTCTCTTTTGAATGAGTCAACAGGATTTGGAGTGTTCAATGAAATATCTAGCGCTTTTTACAGTCTTCAATCTCCATGCTCAGTATTTATAGCAGAGTTAGCAGCTATCTACTGGGCTTTAGACAACATAGCCTCACAAACTGCTGATCACTTTTATATTGTAACGGATAGCCTTAGCTCTGTTGAAGCTATCCGTTCAATGAGGCACGTAAAGTACTCACCGTACTTCCTCGAGAAGATACGAGAAACACTGAGTGCTTTATCTAATCGCTGTTTTTATATCACCTTTGTATGGGTCCCTTCACATTGTTCAGTATTGGGCAATGAGAAGGCTGACTCTCTCGCAAAGGTAGGTGCCCTTGAAGGTGATATATATCAGCGCCAAATCTCCTTCAATGAATTTTTCTATTTGGTTCGTAGAAATTCTCTCGCCAACTGGCAGCGCAAATGGGATGCAGATGAGATGGGTCGGTGGCTCCATTCGATTGTCCCAAAGGTGAAGCTTAAACCATGGTTCAAGGGTTTGAACTTGAGCCGGGATTTTATTAAAACATTTTCCCGACTCATGTCCAATCACTGTTCCTTAAACGCGTTACTGTATCGTGTAAATCTGTCTAGCACCAATCTCTGTACCTGCGGTCATGGTTACCAGGACATTGAACATGTTGTTTGGTCGTGTGAGGTCCACTTAGTCGCTAGAGCGCAATTAGTAGATTCCCTCCGGGCCCTGGGAAGGCAACCTTATGTACCCGTAAGAGATGTGTTAGCTGCGTTGGACTTACCCAAGTAACACAGATCAAGCCAATAGGCTTTTTTGAGTTTTAATATTGTTTTATGAAGACTTTTCGATGGCATCCCATTTTTAAAACGGTTTTATTGTAACATAGGAAATGCTTCATTTATCGTGTGTTTTAAAAGAGCCCTGAAAGTTTTGCTAAAACTTGAATAAAACACTGTCTTAAGAGTGTTGTAAAAAAGTTGCAAAAGTATTGCTAAAGATTCAATAAAACACATACTTTCCTGTTTTTATTAGAGCTTTGGTAAGGGTTTTAATAATGCTCTCAATGCGCTTTTAAAACTAGCGTTCAAGCCAAGTTGAAAAACTGTTTTATTGGAACATTGGATGTAGGCATGATAAAACTAAGTGACAGATGATTTGACAATCGAGAAGAACGTATACACGCTTAAACTTTTTTACCTTTTTTTGAGATAGCATAACCTGTTTTGAAAGGATTATCACTCAAAATTGAGAAAAACGTGCTATCAAAATGATATAAATTAACACAGCTAAATTCATCTTAAAAATAAAAACAACTTTGTTGTATCCGCATTCAAATTTCAAAACAACCGCAAATCAGTCCACATCATTATTCGCTCAATTCTCAGGGTTCGAATAAAAGCCCATTGTGAATAAACGGTTTTTGTGATTCGATAAGAATAAATGTATTAGAAAATTCATTTACAAGTACGCCTATTAAACTACTTGTTTTATTTATCCATCTCTGTCTCTCAATGCGAAGTTGATCTTTATTTACGTCATCCAATCCAGAACTAACAAAATTATTTTCAGATAAACCGTCCTTGAACATTTGTGGAAGACTGCAGAAACCGGCTTCAACTCAGCAAAGACGGAGAAATTGAGTTTCATCACAATCGAAAATGCTCATTCTAAATCAGCCTCAACAAGTTTCAGATGATGTATTCAGAATGAAGACCACTAGCATTGGCCGATCATTGAAAATAACGATTTATTTAAAGCGTAAGGCAGTTCTGGTAATAGTAAGCAAAACATCCGAAGGACGTTTTAAAGAATCGTTTTAACGCTTCCAATTGTTTTCCCATACAACTGTTTTAACCGTTTTTAACTGTTTTACATAATCTAACTACAAATTCAAAATTCAATCATTTCGGAATTCACGATTCAGGCAATGTTTTTACAATTTCAATAATCGTTTGCTTGTTACGCTTCAAAAATCATTTGGTTATAATCCTCATTTATGCGGGTTATTATTTAGCTTTGAGGCCAGGGTTTTGATGATAGAAAATGTTCTATTCCAAAATAGTATGAGATTATTTGATAGCAATACCTATTTGTTATTTAAAGATGATTGACCATCCTCATAGTCAAAAGGAAACAAAACAAAAAGTTGCATGAATGCCTTTTGCCAAGCAACAAATCGAAATGTTTTCATTTATTGCGAAAAACTTCTCTTTCTCAAAAATGGATAAATCCATCATGAGCGTGTATTCCATTTAGAGAAACGTCAAACGAAGCTGTGATTCAAGGTCTCTTAAAACCATTTAAAAACTGTTTATTGAAATTGTTTTATTACCACATTTTTCTAACCGTCATAAAACCATCTTAACACTGTTTTACAACTGCCTTAAGATTTTCAATATTAATTTACTGAACGCCATGTTGATTGTGAAATTGAATCGAAATTACTGACGCCATGTTGCTGTAAATAATTCTTTAATACTAAAAACTAGACATTTTCATCAATTTGACAATGTTGACGGTACTATTTTTTGTATAGGTGATGAATTTCAATGTAAAACAAAAATTGCATCATTTCAGCCAATTTATATTTTCCATTAATTATAATTTTTTTATTTAAAAAATGCTTAAAATATGGTCAACCTTGATTTTCTTTGAGGCGCGCTTAAGTTTTGATGCTATTTCGTATATACTTCACCAGAAATCTGAGGTTGCAGGAAGTTTCTTGCTTAGATATATTGAAAATGAGAATGAGAATATTTTTAAAATATTTTAAATGGAATCTTTACCTATCATCAAATGCTTGGGAGGGTAAGTGATAAAACGAGAAAAAACGGAACAGAAAGCTCCCACAGTAAAATTTCTATTAGATTCCACAGCTGCCACAGTAAAATTCCTATCAGATTTCACAGATCCCACAGTAAAATTCCTATCAGATTCCACGACGCAGTTTTAAAAGAGCTGTGGATAGTCTGAAGAGGGCTCTGAAAGGTTTCTTAAAGCTATGTCTATAAGGTCGAATAAAACTATTCTGTTGGATGTTTTATTATAGCGTATAGAATTAGCTTTAAAAACGTTAACAAAATGGTCCCTTTTGGCCATATGTTAACTTTAAAGTAGTTGTGCTAATAGCGTAGAATGCGCTTTGGCTTATAAAGTAGCTTTAGGAAATAGTCTTAAGCGAACTGTTAAGGTTGGAATAAAACTTAAATTGTTACTTGGGTTAACTTACTTTTACGAACTCTACTCATTTTTTAAATCTATCGATCTTATTCTTTAATCTATCCCTTTATCTGTTACTAACCCTAGTTTAAACAAAGAAATGTAAACATTAAAAAAAAATGCCCGTGGCTCAGGGTTACTGATAATCGCTTCGTTTGCTTCAAAATTTTCAATCGTTACGACGCAACCACAGTAACGACGCTGTTAAGCATCGACTCGCGAACGAATCAAAACATGCAACATAAGAACGCCGTCTTAGTGAACCATGTACTATGAATTTTCGTTCTGTTTGTGTTGCCTAGCGTTCCTTGTTGATTTTCTCCTTTCGATTTTTAGTCATTGTTTACTCCAGCAATCATTCGCTTTGCTACTGAATGAACTCATTTGCGAATTGATTCGGCGCGAGTTGATGACGATGCTGTCGATTCATGCCCAAAATCAGACCTTTAAGGGAGAATGCTACTAGGGATCAATTCCTGGGATAAAGACTAAGACCGACATTTAATAAAATAATTAACACAGCTTGAGAGGAAAATAAGGCAATTTTGGCATAAATTTGTTTTTTGGGCATCTCTTGCGTTCCAAGAATTAACTCGTTTTCCTTCATGAAGCGTTCGCGGCGAAGCATGATCGTCAGCGAGTCGAGTAGATGCCGAAGAATTCGACGCCGTCTACACGCAATGTTTTCATTAGAAGCGAATGATGATCGTTTGATGGTTACCGATAGTAACTCAAAAAATAACGGATCACTAAAGAGGGGAAGAAAAACAAACTAGGTTTGCGTCGTTCGATGCTGAAAAGCGTCGTTTCTAAAGAAAACAGACTTTCTATATTGAGAAGTAAACTCGTTGGTGACTAGGATCGGGGTGAAAAACCATTCTGAGCGAAGATCAGCAACCTTGCCGTGGCTCCTTAAACCTACAGGATTGAGCCGTTTCAAATAAACGAATTAAAAAAAAAACTCTTTTCTTCTATGTTGACATTAATTTTTTATTTCTAAATTTGTATTATAAAATCATGATGAGATTGTTATTGATTAAAAAAATTTCTTTAGTAAAATGTAGAAAAGACTCAATTTCTCATGAATTTTCAATGAAATCCATGGTTTTTTCAATACAGAGAACCGTTACAGAATTTCTGGGTAAAATCATAGGAAGTAAGAATTTTTTCAAAAAAACACAGTACTTCTTCGACAACCTTGTCCTTCACCGACAAATATAGGGCCACGCTTTTACAAAAAATAAATAAAATTTAAACCCTTAAGTATCCGTTTTGTTGAATTGTGGCAAAATAAAAAACAAAAACCTATCGAATAAAAATATTCATTTGAAAAAACAGACGTTTTGCCAGCTTTGTGTTAACCCTTTAAGGCATTTGAGTTAGAACTTGAGAAGGAAATTCAAAATAAAAATCGAACAAAGAAAAATTTAATTATGTTAAATAATTTAAAGGTGAAAGTTGTTTTTTGAGAATCGTTTTCATTTCTATAATCAAAACATGTGCAAAACCATTTGGAAGAAAAATTACCAAAAACATCGGATAACTTAAAAAATCTACCAAAACAATTAAAGCCGATTTATCGGTAACCCCTGCCAATATTGAACAAAATTTGATTCCAAACCTACCCACCGATTAAATTAGACAAAAAGTTCTTTGGTTTTCATCATAGTACAATCTATCTTATACTTTACTTCATCATTTAGCGATAGATTTACTAAAAATTTGTTCAAAATATAAAGTTATTTGAAGTTAAGCAAAAATCAGGTTTTGCTTATTCAACGATTTGCAAACGGATGAATAGAGCGATTACACCCATTCAAACGTCAGCTTGTTCTAAATCGCTAAACAATGGCTGCTCCAGTTGGTTGTCGATGGAAATTTGTCAACCGTATGCAGTTCTGCAGCTTCAATATTTTTCCCTTCAGCTTCGATTGCCAAATCGACATACCACAAACTTTTGGTTGAATATAATCCACCACTGCTGCTGTCGCTGGGAAACAAAACCAAAACCCAGCTGCTGTCGTTTTATACTCTCGTGTGGTACAAAATTATTCTACCATTTGGATTCAACCATTTGGCAATGCACACACTACGACTCTATTCAGAAGGAAGAAGGATGGAAAAAATAACAACCCAATCCATAACAAATTCAGGGTTTTTTTTTGTGAAAACGGTGCATGAATTTGCAAGAATTACACCATTTGTTAATTCGGACTGCCCTGAAACCTCATTCCGGAGCTTACACACCGATACTAGAGCTAGGGTTTAGAAAAGGGAAATAATTCCGAAATTTACCCGAGCATAAAACTTACTCTTGCCGCATTCCAATGAAGCCAAACGAACCAAACCATGTAGCAACTATGAATGAATGAACGAGTAGTTTTCAGCAAAATGAGCACTGAAACTCTGCACGATACACTTCTTGTTGGTTGCTGTTTGCTGTCGAGAATTGGAGATTGAATGAATGCAACCGGCGGCGCAGTTGGATGTTTTGTTGCTTGGTGCTGCTGCTCGCTGATGAAATTACCACTTTTGCCACTCTCGAAATGCAAAAACTGCCAATTTGTCGAGAAACAAATGTTAAAAAGCGAAAAACTTTAACCACACCGCTTCTGATGAATGTTATTTTCCGTGCTTTACATTCGAGGGTTGTTGGTATTTTCAGTTGAAAGGTTGGTTCAATTTTTTGTCCGGTTTTGCTAGCCATTTGCAGAGTTAAAATATGTGAACGGATTATGAGGGATACAATCAAAACTGCTTGAACAGTTTGCAGCGAAACCATTCAGAAATAAAAAATCATCAAGTTAGGGATACATGTTGAGTGGATTGAATCTACCAGAAAATTGAGCACACAAAAAAACAATGTTTACAGATTAATTCTTTTGCTTATATGGACATGAACTAGTTCAAAAATTGAAATTGGATTAACGATGAAATTTTTTTAGTTAAAATTTAAAACCATCAATACCAAAACCAATCCCAAATTTTGAAGATTTTCAAGCATTTTTATGAATGGACCATTAAATTTGTCAAAAATTTACTAACAAGAACGAATACGTTTGCTACTGATAATGCCACACATAGAAAAAAAAAACTGAACACAACAGTTTCCTTTTCAAGGGGAATTCATCCTAAATCAAAATATTTAAAAATTCAAATCACAAAGCTTAATATAACTCTTTCAATGAGATTTCAAATTCACAACCATATAAAAATAATCTTTCTTTATTTGAAATCCTTTTTGTTCAAGAAGAAAAATAATTTTGATTTCGGCTTTCGTTTCACCACAGTGGTCTTTTTTTGAAAAAGTTTCATGTTTGTGGTGTTGAAATGATTATCAATTAATTGCTCATATCTCTGTTAGCGCAAAAAAAAAAAACGCAATTCAGCGTGCATAGCGGGTACTCAGGATAAAATTCATCAGCGTTTGAATATGAAATGGTGATTTCGTCTTGTGACGCAAATTTGTTCTTACTAGCTGAAGTCGAGCAATTTTTGTTGAAACAAATTACAAGAAAAATGGTAACAATAAAGGTAGCAGAAAGGACCAAATCTATTTTTCTCGTTCAGTAAATACTACACGACACGCATTGAGTTTCAATCTTCAATTCGTAAAATGAAGAATTTGAATTTGCTGCAAAACATGTAAATGGTAAAAAAATGTAAAAATAAGTTTTTGTTTTCGAAAGAAAAAAAAATTTCCGTGCCTTCTTCATGCATCAACTGTGCGTGTATGAAGCCCAATTATGTCAAAAGCGTGTTGGTTCATAAAATTTAAACCTTTTTTCAATCGATTGGAAAAGTTCGATTTTAGGTTTTAAAAAGTAATATTTTTGACTTTTGTACACTGGTCTCCGCACTCTGCCAAGAGGATTCCCTATGAATAAATTTGTTACTTTAACCCTAATTCGCTCTGAAGTGTTTATATGACCATGAATACAATTTTTTTCATGTACCCTCAATATATTTTGTAAATCTTTAATACCTTAGAAGTGTCAATTGGACACTCCTTTCTAAAAAATCGCCATGGATTTGTACATCAAAAGTTTAAAGAACCTCGTACCATAACTGAAATATGTCTTTCAGACAACATACACCTACATCACTACAGTTTTCCGTTATTCAAAGACTTAAAAAAGAATCCAAAAAAAACTGTAGATCAGTTATGAGATGCTTAAAAAATGTCATTAAGTGCCCAAGAAAGCTAAAATTTTAAGTACACAAAAAATTTTTTTGAATTTTTTTAAGATCATGTCCACAAAAAACTTAAATAGGTGGTGTAAAAAACTTTCAATCAATGAACCGTCAAAATTGTTTTAGTTTAACCATTTATTTTCAAAAAGAGGATATAAAAGAAAATCATATTTCTGTTAAAATCAGTATAAAATTTACTTTTAGGTGAATATAAAAAGCCTTTCATTTTAACAGGCTTCAGAAGCCAGTACAAAGTTTAATAAAGGTGTAAGAAAATCTGAGAAATTGCAGATTGACAAAAATCTCTTAAAACAGCTTCGTTTAAAAATTCGTCAAAAATCTTTGTTTTGTATTTCGCAAAGATGCCAAAATTTGCCAATTTAAGTCAAATTTTTCTTTTATTCCAGTTATTCTGGTAAGAATGACTTCAACAGTTTTGTCGGTTCTTTTATTGAAAAGTACGTTTTTAGATCACCTTTTTACATTTTTACTTCTAAAAAACTCCTAAACTTCTAAAAACAAAATCCTTATGCGTAATGTTCAGCTTCTAACATCAGCTTTCTTGGAGGTAAGGTGATTTTTTTTAGCATTTCGTAGCTCTACAGTCTTTTCCGACGCATAATTTTTCGGAATCTTTTTACTAGAATGAAATAATTGTAGCTGAATATTGTGTGGAAAATATATTTCTGTAACATTACGAGGTTACCTAATCTATTATATTTATTCAAATCGGTTGAGAAACAAGAGAGATAAAACGATTTTAGACAGGAGTGTCGAAGTGACACTCCAGAAACTTTAACGGGTAGAAATTTCTGGGACGGATGAGGGTGAAATAAACAAGACGGGCTCTTGAAAGGCAACTTTATTCGAATCTTCATTATTGCATTATTAAAACTCATTATCAAACATTTAAAACTAAAACGGAACTTTAGCCATTATTGACTCAAAATCGATCATTTTTTGCATTGCTACGACTCTGAGGACCTTAGTTGTAAACAGCCGATGAAAACAGGACGGTTATGGAAAGAAAGAAAAAAGACCAGTTTTTTTATATTCAGAAAATTCCATCGTAGTTGAATTACTTTCATAAAATCATAAAATGACGCCAAACCTTGCTCTTATTTTATTTATTTCGAGATTTTATTTTTGAATTGTTCATAAGTTTTAACATCTTAAGAGTCTGATTGATTTTTTAATTTTCAAAATTTCCACGATCCGACTATATATAAATATGTTTCAGTCCAATAAAAGTTTTGATCGCTATCTCATTTTAAATAAAACATAAAACTTTTGCTTTGCTTCGCTGTGTTTTATTTCTCAATGAACCGATTCTTTAAACTTCAATTTAAGTTTTTTTATCGTTAATTTGATTATGATTATCATAGAACATACTTGGTCTCTTTTAAAATACTAGTTCTACAGTGTATTGGAATGATGATGAGGATGTTTAAAATGAACAGCTTTAAATAAAAAAATCCAAACATACGCAATGTAGACAACTTGTTTTACTCAAAAATACAAAATTTGGTACAGTGTTCAACGGAAAAAAGTGCTTTAAATTTTTAAACTGCTTCTTTAAGAAACAAGCTCTGGAATAAACAGGTTTCTAGAATTTTTACCACACGTATCCGGACCGAGTGATTGCTGGCTTTATCCTGGCAACCTTTAACCTGCATAATCTGGGCATTTGATTATAAATATTAAATTTTTCAACCAAGAATCCAGCCAATATGCAAAAAAGTTTGGACATAAATGAAAGTTTTCAAACAAAAAAAAAAGAAACGCTTGAAAAACAACATTTTGAGAAATATTTCTTTATAATATATCCAATTGAAGCGTCAAAAATGATGCATTTTCCCAAACTATAGAATGAATTCAAAACCTACCATTAAATTTTCAAGTCAGTTCAGTTTAAGCTTCTTATAACAAAAAGTTATCTAAAACTTTTTTTTGTAGAGAAATGAATCCAACTTAGATGAAATTTCAGGGACTAGATATGGGAAAATTGATGTTGAAAAACATGCGAAAAAAATTCGCCTTGTCTCCCGGTGAGACTTGAACCCACATCTTGCGCCTCTCCGGGGCCCATGTATTAACATTCTACTACAGGAGACCAACCTGGCGTATGAATATTATACTGGTTGAGTGTCGATGTCTATCGGAATGAAGGGAATAGTTCTCCCATGTGATCATAATCATTTTTCTTGGTCTATATCTATTCCCATCTTTTCATCTTACGGTAGTTGGACTCAAATTTGGATATTTTAGGCACGGCTTTTTGGATTTTTGGGTCACAGTTTAAAAATAGTTATCTAAAACATTTATTCAAACCATACCACAATCATTCACTAGAACTGAAGTAAATCAAGTTAACCATATAAAATTTATTCGTAGAACAATTAACATAAATGAAAGATTGTTCACTTTTTTTTAAATATCTATAATAAAGACATTAAAAAAAGTTAACAATCATTCATTGATGTAAATTGTTCTACGAAAAAATTTTATATGATAAACAGGTGGGATAAAAATCATGAAAATCAGTTGAACACTTAATTACTACCAGCTAGATCTTTCAAGAGCTGATTTTTTTTTATTTTTGCACGTTTGAGTTTTAAGATGACACAGCGTTCAATTATGAATTAGGTAAACATGAATAAAACAATTTTTCAAGGACTAACAAACATCATTGCATAATCAATTCGAGGCTTTACAACACAATTAATATGCATTTGGAATTCATTGTCGTTCTGAAACAAGTTTCAAGAAATTTCTGCTATTTTCCTAGAGGAGAGTGAGGTAACGTGGGCCACTCTGAATATCTCAGATGTGTGTTGAGATGAAAATCTCAATCCAAATGTCATCGTCGTCGCTTTGCTCAAGCATATTTTTCTATATGTTGGTAACTTAAATACGCATCATATGCTTCGTTTATTTATCAAGCTTAAAAAAAGTTTTAAAAAATTCACTTACGTTACTAAACAAGCACTCGCTTATTGCATCGATGGGGAACCTAAAGTTCATAACAAAAATATGCTCATACGCTTATGATCTCAGTTTTGTTATGTTCTTACACGTGGAAAAGCTATTTTTGATGAAACATCAATGAGTCACACAAACGCAACCAATTTGCAAATAATAGCTTGATGGGAATCGTGGGCTACATTTTGTAGGATATCTTGGGCCAACCATATTTTTATGTTATTATACACATTTAGAACTTAAAATAAAATTTCTTATGCGAAATGAAGGGTCATAAAAAAATATTTTATCCAACCTTTACAAGGAATTTTGTCAAAACGTTCGCTAATCAGATTTTTTAATCTTATCGATCATACACAACTCTCTGTTTTATTTTGTCATATGAAATTGCTTTGAAATAACGAAATGAAATATGAAATTAAAGTTTTTGGTTAACTTATTAAACTTGGCATGTTATTTGGTCAATTTGGATTGAGTGGCCCACGATTCCCCACCATTTTTTCAAAATCAAAAAAATATTGTTTTTTTTTTCAAACAATCTGAATTTGGAGAAAATAACTAATTTAAAATTAAAAAAAAGCCTAATGATACCTTATAAATGTCTGCCCAAACCAGACTTCTTTCAAATTTTCTGTTAAATATCCGGATGAAACCGGGCAATCTGGAAAGCTAATGTTAGGAACAACAACAAAGTTGTTGAGTAAGTCAATTCCTTGAACATTGAGAACTCAACAATGGTCTCCAGTGGTGCCTAAAACAATTCTGGGGGGCTATTGATTTTGTAATGATTTTTTTACGTTATATCTTTGGAACGGAAACATCTCATTAAAGTCTAAGAGGTGATCAAAAAGTCTTAAAGTCTTACACAAGATTCGAATAATGGATTTCAATTTCCTTTAAATATATATTTTGTAATATAAGAAATAATAAAGTGATGTTCCTCAGTGTATCAATTTTACGAACCTGTCAAAAAATACTGCCATAAAAATAGATTCTTGTTAATCCTTTATTTGCTAGCTTTAGATAAATATGCAAGAGTAAAAAATTATATAGTGCTTCTCTTGTTGAAAAATAAATTTACAGAAATCACTTGAACTCATTCAAATAGCTCCATGGTTTTGAAGATCATCAAAAAAAATTATTCTAAAATATTCTTTGAAAACAGACGAAACATATCATATCATATCAAAATATTTTTTTTTTATTTAGTAAAACTATTTATTAAGGCCGTTACTTCTTAAAGTATTTTTGTGCCGAGGAGTCCAATTAACATTAATTAAAATTAGGGTACAAAGTAAGGAAAAAGGAAGTGGGAAAGGGGAGGAAGAAAAGATCACTTATTTGTGTCGATGCGTGATCGACTTCGTGATGATCGAGTTCCTCTTGGGGGAATACAATTGGGCTCAGTAAATACCTCAACATCACTTGCTCCTTCACGGTTTGAAGGCGCGGGAGGTGGGGTCTGAGCGATGGGGTTTCGTTTCCTGGGGGGCGATTCGAGGTCCACATTTTGATTCGGCTTTGAAGCTTCAGCTGAAGGTCGTTGAGGTGGTGTCATGTTTTCCAATCTCGTGCGTTTTTGTTGGCTAGTCTGCTGTTGGTTTTCTTGGTGTTGTTGTTGTTCTTGTTGTTGCTGCTGCTGCTGTTGTTTCAGATGGTGCGTCGGTAGAATTTCTTTTCGTTTTTGGTCGGTCGGCTGTGTTGCGTTCTGTTTAGCTACGTTCGCGTAGCTCGTGCTGCTGTTGTTTGCTTGAACCATTCTTCGGGCTGTGGCTATTGGTAAATTTTGATCCGTGCTGATTTTTATCGCCGCTGTTTCAGCTATCCACAAAGGGCAGCATCTATCGATGGGTCCGTGCTTTCCTGAGCAATTGTGGCAAAAGCTAGGTAAGGTACAATTTTCTTCTTCGCTTTCGTGTGATTTTGAGCAATTTTTACACGTACGTGTCTGCTGCTGGCATTTTATTTTGGGATGACCGTACTTTAAACATTGCCGACAAAGAAGGGGTTGTGAATAGTACGGACGGGTGCGAACTCTTAAAAAAACAAAATTTATAAACTCTGGAATAGTAGTGCTGTTGATGGTAAGCACAAGAGTCGATGTGCCTACAATTCCTGAAGTCGTTTTTTTCGTGATATGCCTGACATCTATAATTTTTTGCGGGTTCAACTCTGTTAGAAGTACTTCATCCGACATACTGTCCACATCTCTACACGTAACGACGAACTTCCGTTGGTTTAGTTGGGGATGACGGGGAACAACAATAGGAATGCCACTGAGTTGAGTTATCTTAGCGAGCAACCTCACTTGATCTTTGTTTCTAATTTTTAACACGTACCAATTATTTTTGCGCTCTATAAAACCTCCTTCGATAGTCCCAACATGGTCCGCAATAAATCGCGATATCACGAAGGGATTTTTTGGAAGCTCGTATCCGTCTTTAGCTTTCAGGGTTAAATAGTATAAACGGCCACATATGTTCTCTCGGTCTAACCATTCCGGAACAGTTATATCGGGGAAATCCCCGGGCGATGGGCTCATCGCGAGCACTTTGGTAATTTAACACCACTTGAAGAATAAATCAATCATGTGCCTTTTGTCACAATAACGAGATAGAAAACACATCTGCTATCGACGGAGGCAGAGGACGAACTCCTTATATCATAATGTATTTAACTAAATAAATTGATGAAACTTTCTCAAAATATTATTTCGTTTTCAGAATCCGGAATCCCAATTTTTATATTGTGATTTAAATTAGAATCTGTTCTCAACAAAAAAACAGAACTTTCTTTTTGTAAGATTTACTTTTGGGTTTTAGTAAAATTAGTAACTTCTTATTTTCCTAAATATTCCAAAATAAATATCTTAACTACCTATATAGTTTTGAAAAGTTGATAGGATTTCCTTCCATCGGAATTTGAGCATCTGCTGGATTAATCAGACAAAATAAAATTACATTCTGGGCCACTTTTCGGGTTCAAACGATTGGTTTTCATTAGAATGAATTCCTCACAGTACATGCCATCAAGAAGCTGATTACTTACGATTTCACTCCACTTCTAACTCTTCGATGAGTCTGCTATGTTTCCTTGTACTAATTCACCGATCATATTCAAATATATAAAGTTAATGAACTTAAGTGGAACAAGTCAAAATTTTATCTTGAGCGGAACTATTTAATTTTTCTTAGATCTAGTCAATGATTATATGTATATAAATCTTGTAGAAATGTTGAAAAAACACTTTCACAGAATCTTTTCGTACAAGCTTTGTTATTTTTGGCTTAAATTTATTAGATGAATTGAGGCGCTTGGGATCAGAGGGGTGCAAGTGCCTAAATGACAGTTTCGAGAAAACGCGCTTCAAAGTTGTGAAGGTGCTCGATTTTTCAAATATTTTTCGAATTCAAGCAGTTTCAAATCAATCAAAAAAGTGTTCAAAAAAATTATAAAAAATCTGACTTTTGCACCAAAAGTAAATTGATGTGAATTGAATTTTGCTGAAAGAAATGTTTTTTGATTCTTTCTTTCTGATGGAAGACGAGAAGAGAAGGAAAGCTTTGTTATAATTTTTTTCAAGAACTTGTGGACATAATAAAGGTTAAGTCATAATTTAAGAATAAGAATCAATCTTCATCGCCATCACTATTCGAATTTAAAGATTATCTCATTAAACGGAGGTTGTTCGTGATGTTGAAACTTCAATAAAAGATAACATACCTACAAATAAACAAAAGTTTGAATAATTTTCACCACAATTTTCTGCAATTCTATAAAGGGCAGCAAAGCACACCGGGTCAGCTATTTTATTTTAAATAACGATTCAATTGGTAGCCTGATATCTTTAATTTAAAACATATTTTTTTGTACTACTGACTTCCTACTGACTACTACTACTACTGACTACTACTTTGTACTACTACTTTCCGATTACCTTCAAAAGTCGTTCTGGGCAATATGATTCGTGCACGATACGTGCACGAGCAAAAATCGAGAATTGATTTTTCAAAATAAGATACAGCGAATCAAAGTCCAAATTGGCTATCTTTCTTGACTAAAGAAATATATTTTAACGGCATTTTGCGAAAACTTTGAAAGGTGAAATTTTTGTTACGTAAAAACATATTTTTTTAAACCTGAAAATATTTTAAGATGGCATTGATTTGAAGTATTGACAACTACACAAAAAAAAAAGGATTGAGAGCTTTTAGACATGTTGATAGTACAAAATGGTTCCCCTCAAGATCAGAATTCTTTTATCAGTAAAACAGCTCTAGAGTTGTTAAAATTTACTCTAAAAAGTTCAACAAATCATCATTACAAAGCCAACACCAAGAAGCTATCCGCTGAGTTAAAAAAATCGTTTGGATTTAACCCATATCTAGACCGCTTGATCAACTGCTACGTTTTGTGTAGTATTGAGCCATTTGGTTCCGCTCAAGATCATTTACTCGAGATGATTTCAGCTTTTTCGGAACCTAATTGTGGGACTTTCCTCAATTTTCCACATCCTTGGCCAATATTTTATTTTGTCTTCAAAGAGGAATCAAGAGGGCAATCTATCTCGATAACCACATTAAAGATTTGTCGCCTTGTTTTGTTTTTTGTGCCTTCTTATTTGTTGAAAATTTCCAAATTTTCATCAGTACAGTCAACGTTTATTGATAAAAGAAAAAGTTACATTTTTCGACTTCATTCCTTGACTTGATTATTTTTTAAAAGAGATGAACCTGACATGTTCGAGAAAACTGTATTTTTTATCAAATCAGCTATTCATTTCCTTTTTGTAAAAATAACACAACCGACACACTTATATTTTAATACCAAACAGCTCCTGGTTGTGGCTCTCTGCTCTGCTCTGGCCAAGGATAGCTTCCAATACAGCTTCAACTTAAGCTCCCAGCAATCTGCTGCCCCCAGTGGGGAAACCGTACTCAGTTAGCGCTGTGTTGTGTATCCTGTCAACAGGTGTGTGATTTTTTGTTTTCCAACTGCCACCTGAAATGGGAGCAAAAAATTCCTGCAGCAAACAACTTCTCCACTACTGACTGAGCTGTGTTCTCGTTTCATGAACAACCGAGTGTACATCAATAAACCGTGTCCATTTTTTCTCCCCATTTTTTCTTCCTTTCTCTAACAGGTGTCTTCCTGATCTGCTGGGTGCCATTCTTCACCTGCAACATCATGGACGCGATGTGCACCAAGCTGGACATGACCTGCCAGCCGGGCGTGACGGCCTTCATCCTGACGACCTGGCTCGGGTACATGAACAGCTTCGTCAATCCGGTCATCTACACCATCTTCAATCCGGAGTTCCGGAAGGCGTTCAAGAAGATCATGCACATCGAGTGAGTGGGACGGATTCGGCCGGGTCGGGCAGGTCTGGCTCTGGGAGATCTGTCCTCCGGTGAGATGGTCACAAGAGGTGGCGTCGAGACGACCGGAAGTGGGGGTGGTGGCGGCGTCTCCTTCGGTCCACGGACGCTTGGCAACTGGCGGCACCGGACTATTCACTAGTTAGTAGCCAGTCGACGTTCCTGTATAGTATAGCTCTAGAAAGATAAAAAGGAGAAGACGGACCTAAAGTACATACATACAAAAAAAAAGACACACACGCTCACAAAAAAGAACGGTACCAGTTGAGTTCAGTTTAGCTGAAATAAACAATTTTTTTCTCTGCTCCTTTCCAGGTTGTTGCATTCTGGCAGCTTCTGCTGCCAGGAAAAAAAGCTGGTCTTGCAGCAATTCTTCCCTCAAATTGCTGTTATTTTTCTCCTCCGAAGTTCTGTTTCGGATTGTGCCCGGATGCATCCAAGTGGTATTTGTTCGGGTGGTTTCTGGTTTCTTTCCTGGATCATTTTTTAGAGCTATTTTTTAAATTTTTTTTCCTTCTCTTGTTTTGTGCTGCTGATGCTCAACTTCATAAATTTGTTTGATATTGCAACAGATAGACTTCCACAGTTTTCAGTTTTCAGCTAACGAATCTGCTGCTTCTGTTTCGGATAAGCGTCATCATTAGGAAGATGTACAAAGTGGATCAAAATTTCGGAAGCAAATTATGGCGGATTCGTTTACTAAATCAAGACGAGAAATTAACATAGCAAAGAGGATTTAGAAACATGAATCAGAGAGATCAAGCATTTAAAACCGAATTTATCAAATTTCAGAAGACTTATTCTCAATCTAAAACAAGATAATTTGAATCAGTTGCCAATGCCAGTCGAAACAAAAAAATAACAGGATTCACTGTAATTTCTGTTTTTTTTTTCAACAGGTTTTAAAAGTTTATTCCGATTTCGATAAAATTTCCAAAAATTTTTAAAGCAGGTATGAGCAAACTTTGCAAATGGCCTTAGAGCGTTTTTCTAATACAATATATGATAGATTAACTCAACTCAATTTTTTTAAATAAGAGTGCTGTTTTCCAGAAAAAGTATTTTCTAAGAAAAAACAATGATGTTTAACGTTTGTTAACACTCATTCGGTTTTGTCATTAGAAAAGATTCCTCCTAAAGACATTAAAATATGTAAAATACTGTTTTGCCTGTTTTTTTTTTTAATTTTGGAAATAATTATTGTATCTACGATTCTAGGATTTGTCGATTTTTCCACAAACTGAAAGATTAAATTAAGGTTTTTCGGCTTAATCTGAAATTTTGGAAAAAGCATGTTTAGCAGAATAATAATATTCGTATATGTGTCACATATGTACTAGTATACAAAATCTAAAAAAAAAATCGTGAACTTCATTGACTGACCTATATTTTCAATGTGAAATCGGGCGCTGTATCCGAAAATGAAATTCAAAAAAATCTCAGCAGAACAGTTTTTGAGCTATGCTCTTAATATCAAATTTTGAAAAAAAAAAAAAAAATAAAAAAGTACTTGATTTCAGATTCAAATATCTCGGATTGCGTAACATAAATTTGAAATCTTTTTCTGAACATTTAAAGTGAACAAATTTGCTATAGATCATCTGAACTTCATTTTTACGTATAATCAAGAGTATTGTTGATATTAGTGACTTTATGATAAAAAAAATTATAAAAAAGCTTGTTTAGAGAAAATTTTGTTCCAGCGAATGTTTAAGACTCTTTGGAAACATTTAAAACAACTGATTTTCTTTTGGCCTTAAATGTCAATTCAAAACGAAGATTTCAAGTGGTTATTTATAAAAATCCGTTGAAAATTGAAGAAGTTATGGTAACTTTAACATAACAGTAATTTTCGCATTTTTGAATAATTTAACGAATTGCGCTGTACTAATCATAGTATAGGAAGAATTAAATATAAAAAATCTCACTCACTCTAAGTCAAAATTAATTCTTAGTTTACCCGAAGGCCACATGCTAAATTTCAGATAGATCTGACCATGGGGAAGGGTTGCTGGAGTCTCAAACGTGAATAGGATTTTAAGGTATTTTGCTCAGGCGGAACAAAAAATATTGGCTATCATCTTACTTATGCTAACTCCACCATACCACAGAAAGAGTACAATGTATGCCATGACTGAGATTCGATCTCATGACTTCTGGCTTAGGAGACTTAAACGCTATTCTCTAGACCACGGTCGGCGGCTTGTTCCTTTTTCTTAACTCTAAGCGTACATCTATCGAGAATATGTAGAAGCTTAAACCCCCAACCCACAGAAAATGTACTATGTATGCCGTGACCGGGATTCGATCTCATGCCCGTTGGCTAAGAAGAATTGAAGGCTATCCTCTGAGCCACGGGCTGCAGCAATAAAATTCTGTGCAGTTTCCACAGTTCATCAGCCTCCTCAAGTACAAGACATCTTTTTTTTTAAATTCTTCTCCTTGTTTATTGTCGGAAAATTTAGTCTAGACTTATCAATGAAAAATTTCTGGCTGGAAACCGGCCAGGTGGCCGCAAGAGAATTGTTTAAATTGTCCATAACGAATATTTTACAAAATATCTCCCCATTTTTGATCCAACTATTTTGCGCACGATTTGACCGCCGTATTTTTTGCTGTTTTGCCGTTGGGCAGCCTTTCTACCTTTTAAAAAATAAGTCAAGCCTCTTTTTTAGTCAGCTTGATAAACGAGTCAAAAAAATAGCTTTTTTGACTCTTACTGCATTGAAATTTTTAGATTGCACTGAATTAAGCCTCGAATATTCATTAACTTCATGGAATTAATCATCTTCATTTTGATTCAAATTTTCGCTCCCTGTTGTATCCTAAACGAGTCCTTATACTTTTAAGCTATTAAACATATAAACTTTGGTCCAATAGTTGATTTCAAGCTGTTTTTGGATCTCCCACAGGGACTTTCTCGAAAACCACTTGACAGATTGTCACTAAACTTTGCACACGAACACAACACGTTACTAGGTGGTTTCACTAAGAATAACATCAATTTCCATTCATGCATCTAAAAAATATTCACAGAATAAAGTGATGCATTTCTGTAGAAATATACTTCTTAAATCCTAACTTTTCGAAAAAAAAATACAAAAACGTTGAATGTTAACTTTCTTTTTTTTCTATTCATGGTTTCTTCAAATGTCTCAAATATCAATATCAAAATCGATTAAAAATATAAAGATTCAACACTAGGTTTGATATTTTCCTAATTTATGTTTTGAAGCCCCAATCATACCATTTTTTTATTTTCAAGACTTTAAATTGTTGTCAGTAATCAGTCAATGAAAAGCTTTGGCATTTTGATAAAATTTCGGAATTCTTACTCGACATTTGAAATTATTATGTTGTTTTCTTGTCCTGAATTTGTTTTTCAAATTTCTTTTAACTTTGAGTTTTTTTTTATTATACATGCTAATGGGTCGTTCGAGAAAAATGGAGATCAAAACATTTTAATGGGAGTTCCTTTTCTCAATTAAAGTATCAATTCAATTGTGAAGTTGAATTTTTAATTTCATATTATATTTATTATGGTATGTAATTTTTATTTTAAATTTTAATTCGTTGTTCTGTAATATTGTTTTCTTGGTTTTAAGCAGAGGTAATTGATTCACAATTTAATGCTAAGATTGTGATTTATCAAAAATATTTTTTCTGAGCTTAGACTGAGATAGAAAAAAGGAATGGAAGAGGCATTTTTTTGTATACGTAAGTATTAATATTTATCTATGAACATCGACAAATAAACTATTTGCTCTTTGCCAAAAGGATTTTTTTTGCAAGAGCCCAGCCAGTTTTTATATTCTGGCTGACAGTTTTTTGAGTGATAAATAATTTAAACCTTATGTAAGGCCTTCCAAAGAATCTTTATGTTCAAATTGGCCTCCTGACTAAATGGTTTCTCACCTCTGGAATAAATAAAGATTTTTCAAATTTTTGGTTTTTTGTTTCACGGGATTTTAATTGACAGTTCAATCATTCATCTTGGATTTGGAGGTAGAAAACTTTCTTAAAATTAACACAAGATATGAAAAATCTGTTCAAACTATGAGAACTAATGAGAACAACAAAACAAAGTTCTCAATTTTTTAAGATTTTTTTCCCTTGAATATAAAATAAAAAAAAATGTGATGAGAAATAAAACAAGATAACATTACCGCAAAACAAAGTTCTTAATTTTTTAAAGTTTTTTTCCTTTTGAATATAAATTTTAAAAAACCTATTTTTACTAAACTTAAACTTAAACGAAAACAGTCAAAATTCAATATTTAATAATACACGATAATATACGGAAAAAACAGCAAAAAAAGTTCCTCAAATCGAATTTAAACCACATAACCTATGAAATTTGGTATGAACCAATCACTTTTTATAAAACAGTATTTTTTTTAAACTAAAACCTTAATGGAATATTTTATTTATTAAAAAAAAGCCAAGTTGAAAAAAAAATCTTTACAAATCATCCATATTAAAAGGAAAAATCAATTTCTGGTTTTGGATTAATAGAGGTTTTCTTCACATCTAAGTGGTTTTGAATTCAAGATTCAAAATTTTTAGAGATTATTTTAAAATTGTTTACGTTCTTCTTAAAATGATTGATTTTGTTTCAACTGTAGGTCCTAATTTAAAAGGTAAATATTGAGTACAAATTTTAAACGTCAGAAAACTGTTTTTGCTTCAAAATTCCTTTCAATGAAAAATTTTCATATGAAGAATTAAATTAAGGATAAATTTAAAGCTACTACCCATAATTTAAATATAATTATTTTCAATCAAAGCGTGTTGAACTAAGGCGCTAACTCTAACTTTAACTCTAACTTTTTGATTTTCTTTTTTTATGTTTTGAGAATAATTTTATTTTTGAGAAATCTCCAAAAATATTGAACTTTGAAGAATACAGTAAATATTGTCATTAGTATGGCAATAGATGTATGGGACTAATTTCATGATAAAATTTTGAAAACCGATCAAATACCGTTTGTAGATTGGCACACAACACTGACCAAAAAAATTTTTTTTAGCACAATCGAACTTTATTTAGGATTCTCTCAAAACGCTCTAAGTTTCGGTTTTATGAACTTCAAAATTCACCAAAGGCGGGACCAAATAAAATCAGGAAATCGACATTTTAATTTTAGTGGAAAATTACTGCATAAAAACGTCGAAATCTGGTGTTATTTCGAAGTTTGTTTTGTTCAAAAATTCAAAAAAATTTTAAGGGGGGAATAAAGAAAATCCGGAAAATCGAAATTTTAATTTTGATGCCAAATGAGTAAGAATTTCATGGAGCAGCGAGATCTGGTATTATCTCGAAAAAAATTAGCTAAACATCGACTGTCTGAGTCTTTTTTGTTTTTACGAAGAAAAATAGTCCCTAAAACTCGATTTTAGGCCAATTTTTTTTCGCGATTAAACATAACCTAAACTTTTCATGCGTTCCTAAGTCATTTGGCTTCAAAATTAAAATTTTTAATTTTGCGGATATTTTTCGGAGCCCCCTCACTAGATTTTTGACATTCTAGACAATTCTCAACAACAAAATTGTACAAGTTCACACTAGATTTAGACGATTTATGGATTTTAAGTCATTTGCTATCCAATTCCAGTTTTCGATTCTCCCGATTTCCTCAGGTTTCCTCTTTGGTGAGTTCTGAGGGTAAAAAAAACCCAAAACTTTGAGCGCTTCGAAGGACCATTACTCAAGTACGATTGAGCTAAAATATTGTTCTGGTTAGGTTTTGGGCCAATCTAAAAACATTAATGGTCAGTTTGCGAAATTCGACATGACCCATCTGGCTGCCATCATAATATTCAAAGATGTAATTTATTATGAATTAGAAATTTTGTTCGAGCTTAAGATTAACTAAATGAATTTCATACAATTTTTCCTTTCAAAGTCAACAAGAAGTTTGAGTTGATGTTGAAGAATTATGTATGTTTATGTTAAATATGTTTAAATGAAAGAATTCCAGCTTCAAGTTGATTCTTGAAGATAAAGGCTCACGTTTAAGTCTCAATTGAAGCGAACAAAAATTTAAAAGATAGTTTCAACCTACGATTTGAGGCCATATCATTAAAACATTTCAAATATTTACAAAAAAAATAACTCAACGAACTTATTAACGTTTTAAAACGATGATTGTTTGAAAAAATTTACATATTTGTCTATAAAGTTCATCATGGGGTTGAATGAATTTTTTTTTCAAACGAGAATTAAATTTAAGGAGTTTTAAATTTTGTTTCCGGAAAGGAGATAAAAATGACTGCCTAAAAAATGTAATTGATCAACCCTTTTTAATTAATTCTGTTACTTTTTTCGTTTAGTTCAAAACTAGGCGTGTTGTCTTCTAAAAAGTTTATCCTAGGTTTAAAGTCTTCACTTAAAACAGCTGTGAAAATTTTTTTAGTGTTGCCAGAAATATTTTTAATTTTTGAATATTTTTTTTTACCTTTATTTCAAAAGTTTTCCAATATCAAAGCGTTTAGAGTCTCCACCGTTTTGTGCAATTAACTTGAAATTTTGCACAGTTAGTTATTTTGATAAAGAGATCAATATAAGGTGGTGGGTGCAGTGAAATTTTGGCTTTTAAAAATCTTCATACCACTCTAATGTATATGAACCTAAAAATGTTTACAATTTATTAAGTTTTTATAAAACTTACTTTATACGCTTTTAAAAATCATTATTTTTCAATCCTGATGCACAATTTTATCCTAATTTCACGTTTAACAATAATTGCAAAGAAAAGTGTTTTAATACAATTAGTTCATTCCTTTTTGATTTATTTTAGCTTCGGTTAAACATAAATTCAACCTTGGATGCATCCCCTAAATTAAATCTCAGCTAGATACCTTGAAATTTGCTCAACTTCGTCCTTGATATACCAAAAATCATATCCGTGCCAAAAAATAGAGAAACCTGTAAGCAAAACTTTAATGACATGCTCAATTTACTTCGGTTTTATTTTTCAACAACGATGATGCAATACTAAGTAACTGATTGGCAATTCGTCACACCATATTTTTTAAAACACTTAATTATTTGTTCGAAAACTGTAAATATTTCATCGTCAAACACGAAAAGAAAAGTAAATAGAAGAACACTATCGCTGCAGCACCGGAATGTAAAAAAAATACTTACCCAAGTCCAAAACCCGAAATCGGAAATGAGCACATCCTGATTCAGTCAAGCCAAGCGGAGGATCTGAGTAAGTAGAAACGGTAGTTTTTAGCTATACAACAAACAAAAAGTCGGTACACAAACGAAAAATAAAATCAATGGTAGAATTTTTATAGCAAGCAAGCAAGCAAACAAACAAACTAGTAAAACAAATGAGAAAAAACCAAAAGCAACAAAAAAAAACAAAACAAACTCTTAAAATAAGGAATCCAAAAACCGACAACTGGTAGGAGAGACCAGTTGAAAATTGTACATTGAAAACTCTCGCAACCAAACACAAGAAGACGTAAAAGTGAAACAAAAAGAAACAAACAAAAATGTGCAAACAATCCAAAATCAAAAAAAAAAATTGGAGAAGATGAGAAAAGGTTACCAAACTTCGTATGAAAAAAGATGATCTTAGTTTGTTTTTTGGGCACCCAGTGACCTTAAAACTGACTCGTTTCAAAACTAGCTAGAAACCTTTGGATATTTGTTAGGTATCTACTGTAATGTTTTATCAGTTTTTAGTTTTTTCAACTGAGTGTTTATATACTTTTTTTCAGCTGTTGATTATGAATCAGTTCATTTTGTATACATTCACATTTATTATCCTTTGATCTTTTTACCTTAATTTTGTTTTCAAACAGCTTTTGTTATTTTGATAAGATAGAATTGGGTTGTTTTACTGAAACCAGCAACAAATCAAAATTTATCTCATATTCGGCATTCAATTTCAACCTTTAAATTTTTTTTATGTTGTTTTTTTGCAGATAAACGATTCAAAAGAAAAAAAAATTAAAAGCATCTTTTTAAGAGAGCACAAAATTTCAAACATTTTAATGCTTTGATCTGAACACAATGGATTTGTTTATTTTTGAGGAAGGTAAATTGGACACGTAACATGAAACTGAATCAATTTAAGGTTATTTTTGAATTTCTTAAACCCTGGTGCCTAGAAAGCTTCGATTTAATTAAAAACTCAGCCATGAATTTTTAAGTTATATTTACATGAGTCAATTTGAACTTTTTTGTTTTTATGGGAAGTTGAAAAATTTTTTATTCAAAAAAAACATCACTAGCCTCTTCTGTTGAACAGTGTCTGGTAATAGATTTGAAAATTTGCAGTTAAACAACTTCGTATCTTATAAGGCAAAAAAAATAATAAGCAGTAGAATAGGGGTATGTCTTTCGGCATCATAAAGTAATCAATTCAACTGGCATCACTGCTGATGCCTAGCGAGATAAGCATGAGTACTATGCAAGCAATACCTCGTCAAGGATCAGCAGTGATGTCAAGTAAATTGAAAATTTACTCATGTAACATAAAAATAAAAATTCAGCATAAAACTATGAATGAACTTTGGATCAAACCAAAGCGTTGTAGACCCCTAAGTTTGAGCAATTTAAAAATGACCCAGAATTGACTCATTCGAACGTCACATTTGTTCCACGGAAAAAAGAAATTGAAATTAAATTTATGTTTGCCTTAATTTTAGTCCCATGTTTTATTTTCTAGTTGTTTTTAATTTCTATTGAATAACATTGTTAATTTCATTTTATCAATTTATTTTCTATACCCTGAATTCAAAACTAAACATTTAAGGTATAATTGATAAGTAAAAATTCTGGTTTTACTCTAAAATCTATTAGGTCGAAACAAATAATAAATTCTTCTTTTGTCATCTCCCTCCCTATCAATCAAATCGAAAAACGAAAAGGGGATATTGAATAAAATTTGACATAATTCAGAGCGAAAAACAATTTGTGGAAAATGGGCTTTGTAAATTGTTTTTTTTTTTAAATTCTGATTCAAAATGACTTCATTTTTGAATACGTCCAATGTGGGTTGTTTGCAAGCGTTTGTCGAATTTAAAACAATTTATATTTTTTTCATCATTTTTACATCTTTTCAACTCTTTATGAAAAAAGGATTTCAAATTTGTTTTGGCCTAATGAACTCTTAAGCTCATAAAGTTCGTTTGACAGAATATGGAAAAAAGGGTGATGACCCTCGATTCCCCTATATTAATCAATCAATTATTAAAAAAGAAGGTTCTGAGATGAACATTTTGAACCCAATTGGACCTTTCTTGTGTGATTTTTTTTCCGAGGAATCGATTGAAGGCAATATGAGCCACCGTACGAAAATAAAGTGATGGTTGTCTTCCTCTCAGTTCCCCTTTTTTTCAAATATTTAAAAAAAAGCGTATTCGGATTTGAAAATGTGAGAATGAAAAATGATCTTTTGTGTATTTTTTTTTTTGGAAGAAATCTAATGAAGGCTGTTTAAGTCACCGCACGTACCGTAAAATGAAGTTATTGCTATTTTACCCTATATTTCTCTACATGTTTCAATTAATTCCGAAAATAGCATGTTCGGACTTGAAAATTTTCAACCAAATGAAATGAATCTTGTGCGATTTTTTCCAAGGAATCGAATAAAGGCTGTAAGCAGGAGCGCATCGGGAAATGGATAAATGGTTGTTTTTTCTAGTTTTCCTACATTTTTTTTGAATAGTCAAGACGTAACATCATTTTCCGAAGCTTGCGATGGCTAAAAGAGCTTTTATTTGATTCCTGCGAAAACTTCACAAAATTAATCGTATTAGTGTTAAATTTTCAGGTCGGAACATGCAATTTTCTAAAAAAAATTGAAAACTGTAGATGAATGATGGATGAAAAAGACATAACTTTTATTTTAAATACGTGCTGTCGCTCAAGTATCTTTTGAACGATTTCTTAAAATAAAACCACACAGAAAGACCCGTTGTTGCGTTTTTGAGGCTAGTTTTTTCTTGAAACGGCCAATTAAGAGAACGCAGAAAAGGCCACAATTCAGAGTGGGGGCTATAATAAGGAGCATATTAATCAACAGTTTGATCGTATTTATCTGAAATTATCTACAGTTTCAAATCTAGGACCAATTTTACTGCATTTCAGACTAGTAAGCAATCATATTTGTCGAAGGACAGCAAAAGACATTACAGGAAAGCTTCAATCATGGGAGATCTGGTCCAGCATGCCCTAGGGGCTAAGGCCGGATATATTTACCCTATGTTTAATATGGATGAAAATTTTCAAGTCCGAACAAGCTTTTCTGCAATCATCTAATATTTTTGGGAATTGAAGTGAAAACAGTATCTGTTTTGACGCATAAGATTCCTAAGAAAAAATCACATAAAATTAGCAAACTCATGCGAAGAATACGGTCAAGGGAGGGGATTGGTTTTGAAATTTAAATACAGCTGGAAATAATAACAATACCAAAAATGCACAACAAATAAGCAAACTGATTTCGATAGCTATTTATTTTCAAGAATTGTCAATGGCTCCAATCCAGATTTAAAAAAAAAAAAACGACTGTCGTTTTTATGTCAAAACTCCAATACTGATAGCTGTGAAAAACTTTTAAAAATCAGTCTGAACAGTCGATTCATAAATAAAACCATTTTCTTATTCTTGTATGTTCATCAGACAAACTCAAAAAACTTATAAGTTTTACTAGTATTATTCACTCTGATTAATGTTTTGAATTAATTATTCAAAATGATGCTCCTAAATCTAAACAAGAACTTTGATAGCGCGGCCGTGCGAACGGGGGGATTTTAGGGGTTTAACCCCCCTCCCAACCCCCTCCCCCATGAAGACTTTTCCCAAGTTATCTTAAAAGGTTTTCAAAAAATGTAAGCAAGGAAGTCAGAAAATTTTCTCGCCTCGCCGGAAATTAATTTTGAATCACCCTAGGCTTGAGACATTTAATACATATATGCTGTTCACGAATTGAAACTACTTTTTAAATGTTAATTTCTATTTGCAATTCAATCAACCTTTAGCATCGAAACTCTAAACTTGACATACAAAATCCCTGCCTCGTCTTCAAAACAGGTTTTTATTCAGAAGTGTATCTAAACAACTTCAGAATTTGAAACATTGTAACTTCAAAATTAATTCATCGAATATTAATTTTATGCATCCACAAGTAAGGAAGCCATGTAGTGTTCTCTTATTGTTCTCTACTTATTTATTAAAAATTATGATTTGCAAAAAATTGTGCTGTTATGGAATAGAAACTAATTTCAGTATCAATTTTATTTTGTGTTTTTTGTTCTTCTAAGTGCTCAACATCATATTCAATGACGTTTTAGAAAATTACACAATGCCACGAAATTAATATCCTTCGAGTTGCAAAGAATTTAAAAGCTAATTCTGACTTAATTATGTGCCCTGGATCTAAAGATGCAGTTTTGCTATCAGCTTTTGTTTTTTGAATAATTTTTGCAAATATTTCCAAATTATTTAAGAAATGACAAAATTTGACAAAATTTTAATACAAAATCATTAATTATTAATAATTAATATCAATTTTCAACTTTCTTCAAGACTTCAAGTAATTTTAAATTCTGTGAAAAAGTTATAAAGGTTTTCAATTTGTGTACTCTTCATCATCTTTAATGAAATTTTAAACCAAATTTAATATACAATATTTTGAAAGCACAAATATAAATGTTTCGCAGGTTTGAACAAATTTTGTTAAATGTATCAAATTTTTTTTTTTTCAAACTTTATTCAGTTATGTCAGAAATACTTGTAATGAATCTTTCCAAAGTTTTGTAAACTGTAGAATTTGACTTTTTAGATCATGCATCATCATCTTTGGAATATTATTCCTTAATTGAATGAAATGAGCATAATAAACAATTTCAGAATTAGATTTTCTTCTGTTACCGTAGATTTGTTACTTTATCAGTTATCGATGATTGATTTCGCTTCAAACTGATAGATTTTAAAACTTATAAACTTCATATCACCAAAACGCAAGGTAATTGACGAAATTTGACAAAAGATTCGAGTCATGGACGCTTAAATCTATACCCCATAATATCATTCAATCAAATCTTTTTAAAAATCTTTTTAAAATAATTGGACGAGTTTAATAAAACAAATTCTTCTAAATTTTTTACAAACTAATCTTTTTCTTCTTCTCAATATTCCAATTCGATCCAATATTCCAATTGGTAGAGACAAAATATTCAGATCTTGATATTTTTTACTTTAAAACCTCAGATAGAAAATTTATAAAAGTTTCTCTAATTTTCACTACATTAAATAATGTGTTTTAAATCGATCATGATTTGAAGTAGCAACTTTAAAGTTAAATTTTAATACACAATTTTACTTAAATTTGTATTATCTTTGTGCATTGAATATTTACAACAAAATTTGGATTTCATTATTTTCATTTTATCAGTTTCTTATTGATCATTTCGTAATCTGGAATTTGTCAGTAAAATTGAACACGTTGTGTTATAATTATATGTGTAGAGTTATTATTTTAAAAATTCACATCTTTTTTGGCCTTTTATAAGAATTTCTGAACGAATTTTGATACAGAAAAGGGTTTTATCTTTGACTTTGATCACTGGCAGTCTTCAATAAAATTTCAAATTTTTTCACCTTTTTATCAAATAAAATTCAAATATCAACTATTGAAGTCTTTGACTGCTATACGCTGACGACCTGAAAATATTCAGAACGATAACATGTCCGTTAGACTGTTATGTTCTTCAAAAAGATATCGACACTTTGTTGAAATGGTGCAACACAAACGGTATGCAAGCAAATGCAGGGAAATGCAATACTGTGTCATTTACTAGAGCACGGAATCCAATCTTATTCGACTATAGAATGGATCAAACTACGCTTCAACGGAAGAGCGAGATAAAGGATTTGGGAGTCGTTTTTGACTGTAAGCTGAAGTTCACAACGCACATTGGAGCGATCACAGCAAAGGCGTTCGCTACTCTAGGATTGATACGTCGTAATACGAAAGATTTTACGAATATCTACTGTTTGAAAACGCTGTACAATTCTCTTGTCCGGACCGTGTTAGAATACTGTGTTCAAGTCTGGGCCCCCTACCATGACGTCCATGCTAATCGCATCGAGCGAGTCCAGAAAAGCTTTTTACGTTACGCACTTCGAACGCTACGTTGGAACGATCCAGTCAACTTACCGCCATACGAGCAGCGGTGCAGGCTCATTGGACTGCCGACACTCGCTGAAAGGAGAATTCTTCTACAACGTTTGTTCATTTATGATCTTCTGTTGAGCAACATAGATAGCAGGGAGTTGCTCGAGAAACTACAGATCAGTGCGCCATCTAGAACATTACGCCATTACTATTTCCTAAGACTACCAACTCATCGTACACAATATGGCCTTAATAACCCTCTGGAAAATTCATGTCGCCATTTTAATAATGTTTACCACCTTTTCGACTTTAATTTAAGCAAGTGTTCATTTAGATTAAGGATTAGTTAATAAGTACACATCTGTGCGACATAGTCGAAGGTGAAATCTATATATATAAAAATGAATGTTTGTCTGTCTGTCTGTTCCCTATAGACTCGGAAACTACTGAACTGATCATCGTCAAAACTGGCATCTGAGGGTTTTTGAGGCCGGGGATGGTTTCTGTAATAGTCAAAACTCCATCCGACTTAAGGAAGGAGAGGCTTCCATACAAAATTTGTAGTTTTTCGAAACAAATTAAAGTCATGACATCCATTTTCTTGAGATTTTTTTTTCCTTTGGGCGGTTTGTTTTTCGTCTCTATGGTCGAGGCGTCGTCGCGGCCAACGTCGCAAAAGGATAGTAACCCAGGCATAGCATACTGATCAGTAGGAATATTTTGGCGCGTATTTCTCAACCAAGCATATTTTCTTTAAGGGTGTTTTTCGTCTCCATGGGCGAGCAAACGTCGTCGCAAGAGGATGGTAACCAAAGCACACTGTTCATTGATTGCTGGAAAATTTAACAATAAGGCGCCTGTTTCTCAAACACGTGGGGCGATATGCAACCTAGATGTGTTTTTTTCTTGCTTATTTGATTTGTACACAGCACGTGGTAATAAATGACGCCTATATGTGACACGGATTGGTATTTTATTAATCGAATCAAAACCAATTGAAAGATTTGCTAAAATACTTCCATATTTAGTTCGTATTAATGTAGGTAGCATTCGACTTTTCATTCAAGGAACATTAGAACATGTTCAAACGTTCAACTTTTTCTGTTAAAAAAAAAATTAAAAATTAGGTTTTCTTCTAGAAATTGTTACTTCGGCCCAAATACACAACTGAAACGAATTTAGAAATAAAAATGGGAGCTTTTTATTTTAAATAATTCTGAAAAAACCATTGTACTTTTTGCTTAATACCAATTCAAGTACGTACTTAACATGAAAAGTGTTTTTGTGTTACATGGCTGCATAAAAGAGACTTTTAATCCGCTTCGTTTTGAAAAGCGAGACTTTAGAACCGATATTCAACTGGACGCAAAATTTTTAAAAGAAATTGTTAGTTTACCCTTAAAGTGATAAAAACAATATTCCTCTCTGTCAACTTACACGGTGGGGCAAGGGCAAACGTCGAACTTTTAAGAAATTCATCTTCAAAATGATTCAATATGTTGTAAAGACCAGAAGGGGTATTCCGAATGTTGAAACTGCAGCGGATATTGAAAATTCTTAAATGTCTTTGTAAATGAAGGTCATTCCCTTTGAACAGCATTCGTTAAAAGTGGAGTAACAAACATAAATTTTTATTGCAGGAATACTGCGAAGGTATCAGTGAAACTTGATAAAACAAAAAACAGGAATTCGTATTAAATCCATTTTAAAGCCATTACTCTGACGCATCTGTAAATAAGCTTTGCATCGACACTTGCCCCAATATGCGGGACAAATGTAAACTTAGAAATTTGTTTTTAACTAAATTTTTGAAAATTTGACTTTCGAAGAAAAAATAAAAAAACGCTGAGAACTTATTTAGTGATGCAACTGATATTTTTTTAAATATTTATATGTTTACCGTAGTAAATTTATTTAAAAAAAAGAAATTTGCACTGTATTCAATACATAACTAATTTCATATATTTTTCATTACCATGATAAGTGCTGTTTGGGTATCGAGCCGGTTAAATTTGCCTACCTTCTTCAAGCAGTGGGGGACAAAATTGAAAAAGATGGGAGAGCTCCCATGTAAATTTAAGATAAAGAGCTTTTCAAAGAAGGGACGATATTTAAAAAGGTTTTTTTTGGGTACAGAGTACAAATTTCAGATCTTGAAAAACGAGTTTAGAGATCAGTAAATAATATACACCATCTTTAAATTGCTATTCAGAACTGCAGCTGCAGCTCTCATTTCAAAGTTGTTGGTTCTGAAGTATGATGAGGTTTGATTTAAAACAATGCTCTCTAAAATCTAAATTTTAATAAATTTTTACAAATTACATTTATTTCCGGAAGGTGTAGCAAAGCACAACGGGTCAGCTAGTAATAAATATATTAGAAGTTAAAAATGTTTTTCTTAATCGAGAATTCACATTTCTAATCGTGATAATTGTTTTCCAAATTCCAATTTTTTTTTAAATCGATCCTGCCTTTGCAAATGAAGAAAAGAAATGAAAAATAAGATGAATAAAAAATAACAATCATTATAATTTTTCCAACAATTTTTCATCATGGTTGATTTTTTACATAATCTGACATTTATTTGAAAATACAGATTTTTTTATCTGGTGTTATGTTTTATGTGTTCAATATCTTACAATTTTCAGGTTGGGTAAAGGGTAATTTTATGAATGATCTAAAAGGAACAGATAGAAAAGAAAAGCAGGAATTTCCAGTTTTGTTTTAAATATGGAAAGCATAGAAACATATGCAAATTTGTTAACATTGAGCATTCAAACTAAGCTTTACAGCTGCTATTTCGAATCATTTTTCGAACTTTTTATCATTACGCTTCGGAGTTTCGTCGTGTACAGTCGACTTCTAAATAGTGTGTTACATCTATTGTTTTTGGAGATCTTTGTTCTCGCGCGATCGAATCGGTTGTGGTTGCAGCCGGTCAAAAACGGACTAAGTCCAATCCTAATACTCCCAACGAAGCGGCTAATGGCCCCTTTCAAAAGCTGCGTCGTTCCATGATTGGAAAGAACAGTTCCGACTCCTACAGCGAAACCATGGATTCGGATCATTCACCGAAGTTTTATAACCGCAAAATTGACGATGGAGTAATAACCTCAAATCGCTTTGAAACGTTAAGCGACAGTAATCCCGATGATGACCCACCAACTATCAACAGTCTAAACTCCAGGAAAATGAAAGAGAAAATTCCCCTGGTTACTCTTACCGAAAGCAACATACCTGCTGCTCAAGGTATAGCTTCGAAAGCAGGTGTATCAATGTTTAACGTCAAAAGAACATCAACCGGAGTTAACATCTACCTGTACATAGTTGAAGACTACAAAAAAATGATCTCTTTTTTGAAAGAACAAAAAATAAACTTCTTCACCTTCACGCTCGAAGAGGACAAGCTCACCAAGATCGTATTGTCTGGTTTGCCGGAAATGAAAATTTCCGATGTAATGGTTGCACTCAAAGAAGTTGAAGTGACTCCATCCAAGATTCTGAAAATGACACTAAAAAAGCAGCAAAACGAAGACCACGCTCTCTACCTTCTCTATTTTCGCAAGGGGAACGTTCAGCTAAACGATCTGCGAAAAATAAAGGCAGTATTCCATTGTATTGTGCAATGGAATTACTATTCGAACAAGACAAAAGCTCCAGCTCAATGCCGAAACTGCCAGTGGTTTGGCCATGGTTCTTCAACATGCTTTCGACAACCGAGGTGTGTGAAATGTGGAAACTCACACAAAACATCCGACTGCCCTTTGACTGCGGATCGAGAGGACAGAAACGTGAGATTGCCAGACGATCAGCTGAAATGCGCTAATTGTGACCAACATCACACAGCTAATTTCAAGGACTGTGTGAAACGTAAGGAATACATCGAAGCCAGAAATCGCCAGTTACATCAGCACAAGTCGCAGAGGAGCCGACATGTGCCATTCCAAATGCAAAACTCGGCTTTCCCCCGGTTACGGGGAAGTGGTGGTCGTCTCGCTAACGATTCCACGGAGAATCGTGGTCCTTCATTCTCCAGCGTCCTGCAACGAGATTACCAGGTATCCCCCCGTGTCCCCCCAGTAAGTTCAACACCAAGGTACGTGCCCGATGATGACCTTTTTTCTGCTGACCAAATAGTGGAAATCGTCAACGAAGTGTTTTCAAAACTTAGTGCTTGCAAAACTAAGCAACAACAAGTAAAAGTAATTTTAGAAATAACTGCTCACTACTGTTTTCCAAATTATGGATAATGCAATCAACTCGATCAAAGTTTCATACTGGAATGCCAACGGCATTCTTCAAAAAAGTCACGACTTCTTCAGATTTCTTTCTTCTAATGAAATCGATGTTTCATGCATATGTGAATCTTTTCTTAAGCCTGATTTGAAACTAACGCACTCTGATTATAAAATTTATCGCTTAGACAGGACGGGCCGTCGTAAAGGCGGAGTAGCAATTATAGTTAAAATTGGAATACGTCACACTCTTCTCCCTGCCTTTGATTTGAAAGTTATAGAAGCCATAGGAGTCAATGTTATCACTTCATCTGGTCCAATAACACTAGTATCTGTTTACAATCCAGGAGCAAACCGAGATGATAGGTCGTTTATTGACGATATAAAAATACTCACGAGAATCAGAAATAGTTTTTTCATTTGCGGTGATCTAAATGCCAGACACAGATTGTGGAACTGTAGTAGAGCCAATAAAGCAGGAAAAATGCTTTTTGAAGAGCTTCAGATAGGGTCTTTCGTAATCCAGCATCCACCTTCCTCAACCCACATTCCTAGCGATCACAATCGAAGATGTTCTACGCTTGACTTAGTCCTAACAAATGGATATCACTCCATGTCTTGCCCACAGATATCGAATGATTTATCATCTGATCATCTTCCGGTCCAGTTTCAAATAGATTCTTCGAACGTTGAAATGGTCCACCCTAGATCAATTCCCGATTACTCAAAAGCAAATTGGCAAGGTTTCAAGAGATTTTTAGATGCTAAAATTGACCTACAGCAACTTGATTTAAGCTCCGTTACAGAGTCCTTTGAGGTAGACAACATGATTGATTATTTCACAGAATTAATTGAACAAGCTCATGCACGTTACGTTCCTCGTGTAGTTCCAGGAAAATACAAACTAGTTATACCCGATAACATTTTAATGTTAATCAGACTTAGAAACACCAGAAGAAGGCAATGGCAACGTAACAGAAGAGACGCGTATCTTAAAGCTCAATATGATTATACTAACACTTTGGTAAAACAGAGTATCGTGAAATTAAGGAACGACGCATGGTCTAAGAATCTTTTAGATATGAACAGGGACAGCAACAACCGTACAAAATTATGGAAGTTCACAAAACTTATCAAAAACAAACATACTTCCATTCCACCGCTTAAAAAAGATGACAAAATTCTACTAACTGATCAAGAGAAATGTGAAGAAATAGCACGTCACTTTGCCAATGCACATTTGACAACTTTCAGCGATGTCAGTTCCATTGAACGAGAAGTTGTTTCAACCGTCGATAATTTTTTGGCAAATAACGTTGCTGTACGACCGGAACCACGCTTTCTGACTAAACCAAAAGAGATTTCATCTTGGATTAAAAAGATGAAGAACAGTAAATCACCTGGCATGGACAACATAAACAATAGATGTTTAAAACGATTGTCTAAGAAGGCCTTAGTGTTCCTAACTTTCATCTTCAACTCGTGTATTAGTCTGAATTATTTTCCCTTAGCATGGAAACATGCTAAGGTGATAGCGATTCCGAAACCAAATAAAGATCACACAAATTCTAAAAACTATCGCCCTATCAGTTTGCTGAGTAGCATAAGCAAGATTTTCGAAAAGGTTTTGCTTGCTCGGTTAAATAAACATATTTCAGATAATGAAATTATACCAAACTTTCAGTTTGGTTTTAGATCTGAACATTCCACTGTAAATCAATTAGATCGATTGGTTCATATTATCAAGAACAACCGTGATTCTAAAAGATCTACTGGATTAGTACTATTGGATAACGAAAAAGCGTTCGACACGGTTTGGCATAAAGGTCTTCTGTACAAAATGATCATTCGTAGTTTTCCTCCATTTCTCATTAATCTTATTAGGTCCTTTCTCAAGAATAGAGATTTTTCTGTTTCCGTAGGCGGTAGTCTATCTGATTCCTACACGATACACGCTGGTGTCCCACAAGGGAGCGTTTTATCCCCAGTGTTGTACAATATTTTTACCAACGATATTCCAGGCTTAGGTGGATGCAACCGATATCAATTTGCAGATGACGTAGCTATTAGCTCCTCATCATCAGACCCTACTGAAGTGACCACAAATTTAAATAACAGCCTGGTTGACTACGCAAATTATTGCAAACGATGGAAAATTAAAATCAATGAGGACAAGTGTGAAGCAATTTATTTCACAAGATGTAGGAGTCAAAATAAGTTGCCATCTAGCTATTTGAAAATTAATGGAAATGATATTCCCTGGCAAGATGATGTAAAATATTTGGGTATGATCCTGGATAAAAAACTAACATTTCAAAAACATGTACAATACACATTAGAAAAGTCTGAGAAACTTTTCAAGATCCTCTATTCCTTCGTTAATCGTAAATCCAAATTGAACCTCAATAATAAAAAACTATTATATAAAGCTGCATTCCGATCAACTTTGATGTATGCCTCTCCTGTGTGGTCAAATTGTGCTTTATGTCATCGAAAGAAATTACAAGTGTTTCAGAATAAATGCCTCAAAATTATTTATAATCTACCTCATTGGCACGGAACCAACGATCTTCACAGACTCAGTAATATGGAAACTTTAGACCAATTTTGTGATAGACTCAGATCAAACTATAATCAGAGATGTGCAAGTTCTACATTCCCTTTCATAAGGGCCCTACTTTTGTGAATGCGATAATTTTTAAGTCTAGTTAGTAGTAGTAGTAGTCTTTAATTTGTAAAATTACAGGGTTTTTTTTAAAGTTTTTCCTTGAATTATTATCAATATGAACCGTCAAACTCAAAATTTGCCAAGGCTTATCAAGAATAACTGAATGAAGAAAGGTGAAAACTAAACTCATTATTTTAGCATTTAGAATTGATTGTATGTATCATGAAAAATTACGATGAAAATAAACGAATTATGTATTATGTATGTATCGAACTTTTTATAGATTATCATAAAAAAAATTATTGGTTTAAGGAAGATTTTTAAAATAAAAAAAAGGAAACATTTTTAATATTTGAGCGCGAGATTTGTGGTTGAAAATTATAAGCCAGAAAATTTTGTTACCGTCTGTTGGAGTATTGGGTCCTGGAAAGGACAAAATGGATGCCTTCCATGAAGTTTTTTTTCAAAACAAAAACATTTAGGATTCAAAAACCAAAACCATACTTATTAATAACATTTAAAAAAATTAATAATTTTGACTTGAGCAATTCGGCAAAACTTAAAAAAAACTATACTTTAAAATCTGGTTATTTTATTTGGAATTAACACCAAATTATAAAAATTAGAAAAATAAGTTTTCTAACAATTCAGAAGGAATTTTTTTCTTTTTTTATATATTTAAAAACAACTAAAAAAAATTAGTTCTTAGTGCAAAGTTCCGATGCAAAAAATTGTAAAACACCCAAATGTTCAACAGACAAACGAATATTCTACAAAAATTCGTCAACGAAACCCAAAGACAGCAGTTCAAGATAAGCCGAATCAAACTTAACAAGAAAACGACACTTTATCGCACCTGATGAAGATCCAATAAGGAGTTAAAAAACAGTCGTTTTTACTTTAAAATCCTTGAAAATCAACCAAAACAGTCGTTCCATTCATAAAAGAAGGAAATTTTCCAAAAAAAAAAAAACATCTTGACATGTTTAAAACCTATTTAAAGGCTTCATTTTATTTCTTGAGGAAACAGAAATTTAGAGCTTTTGATTTAAAAAAAATAAATTTAACCATCCAGAACTTTAATATTTTATCTGATTTGGTTTGTCACTTCTAGTTTTGGTGATATGATGTTTATGAGTTTAAAAAGAAGTTGAATAAACTGATCCTGATTTTTTTTACTGTACTTATTAAATTAAGGAATAATATTTTGAAAAATTTATTGAAAAATGGTCTTAGAAGTTAAATTCTACAGTTATAAAACATTCGAAATCTATCATCGCTAGTATAATTGACATAGCTGAAGAAAGTTAAAAAAAAATATTTTAATCAACAAATTGGTGAAACACTACGAAACGATTTGATGTTCTATTTGGTTAAACACGTTTTAAAAAGTCGTGAAGGAAACACATAAAAACTCTCTTTGACTTTTTTCGCAAAAAATGAAAGCACATACTTGCGGTTTTGAGAAAGTTGATAGTATTTTAAAACCTTTATTTTAAATTTTTAAGATTTTGCCACAGAATTTTTTTGTATGAATTTTACCTAGTTTCAAAAGTAATTTCAAAAATAAAAGCTGATGGAAAACGAATTTGGAATTTGAGCTCAGGGCAAAATTCCTCAATTCTTTGCAGCATGGAATAATGTAAATTTTGCGGCCGTGAGTGATTTATCAAAACCCTATTGAGCATTGAGAAGAATAGGAAAAAAATCAACTGAGTCTGAAACGGGATTTTTGAAGAATCAGGAACATATGTAATAGAGTATTGGATACTAGTTTTTATATTTTTTTTTGCTAATTTTATTGAATATTGTGGGTATTGAACAACTTTCACATGGTTCAAAACTGGTTTATGTGTTAAATTATTATTCCATGCATGAATTTTAGAGTTAAAACGGTAAGTTTAAAATTTATTTTGTTATACTTCTAATCTAAATAAAAACCCATTCTCAAGGAAGTATTTTTGGATGTCAAGATTTAAGTTTCAATACAAAGGGTTTTATGAATTCCAACTCTGAATTTTCCATTAAAAATAAGTTTGAATTAGTGAAAGTCATATAATGTGGTAAAATGAGGTTTTTTTTTCATCTTGAGTGATTTAGGGAAAGATTCCACCGGAGGCGAGCAAATTTTTTTATATGTTTCTTTAAACTTATTTTTAAACGCCTTTCTCATTCTCATTTCTAATCCCGAACATGCTTTTTCTGCGATATATTAAAAATGTTGAAAAATTGGGAGAAAACGGCCATTTCTCCAGTTTCCTCCACAATAAGATAATTCTCATATGGTTCAAAATTTTCAAGTCGGAACTTACTTTTTTCATAATTGATGGAAAAATATAGGGGAATCCGAAGCGTTTGGTAGCTCAAAGTTCAAATCAGAGTTTTTCCAGATTGTTTACGAAATATAAGAGAGTTAAGCGTTAAAAAGGCACTTTATCTCCCTTCGTAAGCTTGTGCGACGTCTGAAACTATGCCCAATCGATTCTTCGGATATTTTAACTGAAGTTAACTCTGTTTTCTGTTTTGGTTTATTTAGTGAGGAAGATATTCAATTTATTCGCGTTTTTTTTAAAACTATATCCCCATTATGCTTCGTTAAAAAAAGGACAGACATTGTCTAATTTTTTTTCTGGTGAATTAAAATTTGTGACAATTTAACATGATATTGTTTCTTGAATTAAAATTCATTCAAAAACTTAACATAATTCAAGTTACGGATTTTTTTCAATCTTAAATGAGGGTTTAATTACATTTTCAACATTATCTAGAACATCCATACAAAATCAGTTAATTCTTCAAAATGCTTTAATTGTGAATTTATAATTAATCAATTATTCATTCTGAAGATACTTTAATTTTTTTTACGTTCTTGAATTTTAGTTTTTTTTGGCTGAAAAATATATCTCATTATCATTTTTCACTTCATTATTTAGTCATAATTTTTCTTATTTGCTGTCTTGTTAAATGTGCATTTATTTAAAAAAAAAATTTAAGTTGGCAGTTTTCAAAATTTAAAAGTTTTTTTTAAAAAGGTCTAACGAAATTTCCTTTTCTTCCATAAGTTAATTTCATTTTCTCGCAGCAAATAATGATTTCCAGAAAGAGAACTAACCAATCTAGGAAATAAGAAAAGGGGAAGAAAAAACACAAGAAAATAAAACCAAAAAAAAAACTCGACACTCTGATCGCTCCAAGAGTGGACCGTCATTTTGTACATAGCTAGCTGGAGCCAAAAACATGCGAAAAAAGGAGACAAAACCGGTGTATTACTATAGCGTTCTAAGTCTTGCTGGCTCACACTACGCTGTTTGGGGTAGGCGAGAGACGACTAAAATGTAGTAGGATTGAGTTCCGCTTCCGGGCAAAAAAAAACTTTAAGAGAAAAAAAAACAATGTGGGCCAACGACAAGGAAAAAAACAAAAAGAATTATACATATACCTACTAAATACATATAAGTATATCTAGAGAGAAGCAAATCAAACCAAATATAAGAAGGAAACAAAAAATAACTAGAAAACTACTCAAGAAGTTAGTGCTATTTTTCTACGAAATTTCTTTTCTAGGTTAAATGGGGGGAATAGATTTTTTCCATTTAGAAAATAGTTAAGGCATGAATGCGTTTGTGTATGGGTGAAATTGCGAAGGGGAATGAAAACTATTATCAATATCAGCTAGGCAAAGTCCTTGAAGGATCTCAGTATATTTTCTATACTTAGTAGTGAGTAGAAAAAAAGAACGATTTTATGGTGAATAAAGGTAAAAAATTGGAAAGTATCCTTGAAGCCACTTGAACGAATTGGCAAAATGTGTAGCAAAAATAAATATTTTAAATGAAATAATGAAAAAAATCAAACGAACCCAATAAGACAGTGTTAGTTTGAAGTGCGAAATGGTTTGAGTTTTAGATTTCAGTACAAATTAACGCTAGATAAAATCAAACGTATGAACTTTACCAAAAAAAAAAAACAAGAAACAAACAAACAAAAAGAAATAAATGCTTAATATAAGACAATGCAGGTTGATTTATCAAACAGAGTGTGGAGACAAAAAATTAAAGTTAATCAAACAAAGCAGAAGGAAACTGTCGAACTATTGAAGCTAAGAGTCGTGAATGCTGTTTCCTACCGAAATTAGAGAACTTTAAAACAAAACTAAAACCTAAATAAAAGTGGTGCAACCAGTTGTTTTGTTTGGAAAGCAAGAGACTTTATGAGCGTGGAAGAACTGTGTTTGTTGATCTGTGGTTGAGAGTATATCGAAAATCAAATGTTGATGATAACACAAAATAAAAATAAAAAACCAAAAATAAACTAAACATTTTCTAAAATGCTTCCTAAAACGATAGTTCATTTCATCAAAATGATATTCCTGTTAGCTAGAGTTTTGAATTTCTCATGACAAAACAAAGCGAAAACACAAACAAACAAACAAACTAAAAAAAAACTAGAATACTCCAAACGGTAGCCATGAAGGGGTCCCTCTTAAAAAAAACACGGATTCACCCTACCTTCAATGGAAAACTTTGAAACCCTACCACAGTGAAAGTTTCCCGCTGAGGGTCGGAAATATTTGTTTTGAGCCCCAAATATTCAATCCGTTGTACGTTGACGATAAAAAAAAACTACCAGTCACTCACTAGTCCCAAGAAAGAAGAAAAACGAAACTATCTCAATGACCTCTTCCTGGCTATCGAAAATTTGAAAATTATTCCTCTGAGGGATAAATTTTCTTTTAACTGAATAAAATCTAGAAGAAAAATGTTTTGTTTTAAAAGCTGTATAGAAACATTCAAGAAAAAAAAGTGTTTTGTTATGCCGTATCATCTTCCAGGTAACTATCGAGAGCAGCGTTAGATTTAATTGTGAAGATAGGAAGAAAAATGAAAATCAAAACAAGCATCAAATTCGTAAAGGTGAAGCTGCTACAGCTCCGAAGAGGTGGAGTAAAACTGTCAAACAAAAATAAGAGAAACTATACTGGAAATAAAATGCTGTAACTATGATGAATATCAAATCGTTAGTTTCATTTGCTCTTGATGACTTTTTTTTTTATTTCTAAAACTCTTTGGGATAAATTAATTTAAATAGCATTTTCTTGTTTGAGGTTGGATTAATTTTGTCTGCAACCCGTGAAAGTTTTATTTTTTTTTTTCACACAAGTTCACTCTAATGATCATTTATTTTCGAATGCTGCCTTGAAACATACACAAAAAATGTAGGTAAGTATAAGAGCTTTTTAACCATCTATTGCGTATGAGCCCTTCTTCTTCTGGTTTGGAGCGAAGGGGCTCCTTTAGGAGGGCCAGTGACTAATATGAGCCCGTAAATGGGTTCGAAGTTTTTTGTTGCAGTTTTAGCTAAGTTGATTTCTATAAAACATATAAAACTAGTTTAACGCATCAAATATACAATTTATATAATTTCTATAAATATTAAAAACAATTAAAACTTTTAAAAAATAACTTGAAAAATTAAAGTTGATTGCAAAGGTCAGGGCCGGATTAAGCCATCGGGGGGCCCGGGGCAATTTTTCTCGGGGGGCCCCTATGATTCGATTTTTTTTAAATGCTATTCCAGAGAATACAAAACATTTCAAACGTTTAAAAAAACTGGAGATGAGTTCAGTATACTGTCTTCTAATAGCCATGTTGTCTGCCTTGAATAATTTTTGGTACCTTTAAATAAAAATTGCTAATTAATCACGTGCCAACATCGTGGAAAGGTTTAGAAATTAAAAAAAAAATGAATGCTGTGATACGAGATGATAAATGCAAAATTTATTTCTAATTTTTGTTTCATCGGGAAAAATTCACCTTATGACAATTGGGAAGTATAATGAAGATTTAAAACATAGAAGACAAAATTTAAAAAAAAAATAAACAAAATAATCAAACTTAAATTCCATACAGATACAGATATAAGAGTTTATGAATTCAAAAGTTTAAGAATTCAAGATCTGATTCTCATCAGATAAAAAAATGGTTAACAAATTGTTATTCAAAATGTGACAAAAATTTAATCACATGCCCTCAAAGCCCACGAGGTATAGGTGCAAAAACGATCGATTGAAAATAAAATCGGAATAGAGATTAAATGTTTAAATCACAGAATTAGTTATTATTGAAAAATGGAATCTAAATGAGTTTATTACCTTAAACAAAGATCCTGAGTTCTCAAAAATCAGAAAAACCATGAAACTGAACTTCAGTAACTGAAGAAACACCACAAGACTTGAAAATCTCAATGAATTGAATCTGGATAAAGATACGATTAAAAACATAGAAATGTTCATGTTAAAAAAATCACTCAATCATATTGGCAACTCAACTATTAGATCGTTTTTATGATAATTTGAGAATGATCATTTGGAAAACGATATACTGAATTCGGGATATTTACTTCAGTAGCTGATAAAATTTTTGGTTAAATCAGTTGAAAATGTTCCAATAAGTCTAAGGCAGAATTTGGGATGGAAATTCAATAAAGAAACTATGTACTGTCGATCGGTCCAATTTAAGCAACTACAGTTTTTTAAGCATTTATTTTCAAAAATAGGAAGGAAAAACGGTTTAGAATTTATAGACCAACGGAAAGTTCAATAATAATGATTGGAAAGTGAAAATTTATAATAATACCCGGTACTAGCCCGGATACTGCCCGTGTAAAATGTGGAAAATTTTGATATTCAATACCAAAATTTTGATGTTCTCAGCCCGTAAAATGCGAGAGAACTTCTTCACTACTTACTCTAGGGGGCCCCCTTAGCTCGAAAAACTTTCCTAGATATTATTTCACGGAGGCCCCTTGTTGTTATATTTCAAGATTTTATTCCGATTATCTTGTTTTGATTTCTTTCCATAGATTTGTAGAAATTGAAGTAGAACGATTTAAGTAATGTAAAACTTTTTTTCCCTCGGGGGGCCCCCCTGAGCCGGGGGGCCCGGGGCAATTGCCCCTTTTGCCCCCCCCTTAATCCGGCCTTGGCAAAGGTGCAAACAGAGAAAGAGTAAGATGAAAATTAAGTTCAAATATCTTCTATACCTAGTGGGCCTCAAAAAATCATGAAGTTTGGATTGCGGGAGCTCAACCTAACTATGTTGGACTCATGTGAAAATGAATATGAAATCTTTCATTACTGCTTCACAGCTTTAACATTAATATTTGAGTAGATGCCTCGAAATTATGCAAACGTTTTTTCTTTAGATGTGCATCCATGGTACGAAATTTTCATAAAAAAAAATCAATTTCTGCGGTCCGCTAGCTTCAAAATACAGTAATTTTAGTGAAAATCTTAGCCGCCCGTGCTTAAGTAGTGTATTCGTAAAAAATGCAACACTTTGTTTCGTGAATAACTTTCGAATGCATGGAAATTTTCAGTGAAACTACCTAATAATGTAATGTGTACTTGTACAAAATTTGGTGGCAATCTGTCAAGTGGTTTTTGAAACAGCGTCCAATACTGAAGTTCATTGACAACATTTTTTTGGGAAAAATCGAGGAAAATCCAGAAAAGTCCCAGTAGAAGACCCAAAAACAGCTAGAAATTAACTATTCGACCAAAATTCACATGGTAAATCATTTAAGAAGTCTTAGAAAACCCGATGATGAGCTAAAATCTGAATAAAAGTAAAGATTTTTGATTCCATGAAGTGAGATGTATGTGAGAGGTTTTTTCAAGCTCAATCCGGAAATATGAACGAAGGAAGTGATAAAAAAAATAACTTTTCTAGCTGACTTATAAATTGGCTTGACTTAATGTACACAAGGTAGAAAAGCAAGCTGCCCACAGGTAAAATAAACAAAATACGGTGGTCAAATCGTACGCAAAATATTTTGACGATATTGATTAAATTATATTATATTTTGACAATATAATATTTTGAACTGTCACTGAATTTTAGGACGACTTTTTAACTAAGCACTGAGTGCTATTTTAAAACATGCAGATGAAAGTTTGGAGCAAACTTCTAACTTTGTGTTTTATTGTAGTTTTATCAGAGCTGCACAAAAGTTGCCGAGGGATCCACCGAGAGCGAGATAAAAATGCTATTTTTTTTTGTTTTTCAAATTGGGGCTTTGATGACTATGACCTTGGACAAAGTTGTTTATCTGATCAAAATACATAAGTGTGTTGAATACCGTAAAACGGAATAACTTTGATCACCGGGGTAACTTTGACCACCAATAAATTTTTCCACATTATTATTATTAATAACTTAGTCTGTTCAGGATTTCATGGAATGACCTTTGTTGCTACCAATGGAAATATATCTCACCGCGTTCTTATCAGTGAGATCGAAAACCCACTACCATATGTCATCCCATCGGCGAGTGACTGAGTGATACGAGGGAAGCAAGATCACCATGCCGATGACCATACCAGCGGGCGAAATTTAGTCTTCGTCAACCATCCGTCGGGAACGCACTATACGGGATACCCTTTACGGCTTTTAATTTGTGCTAGCTTAAGTAGAACTTAGAATTATAAATTTATAAGTTAAGTTGAATTAATGTGTTAGTTACCTAAAATAAATGTGTGCTAGATTCCAAGAATAAAATGTGTTCGCGTTTGTAAAAAACCGTTTGTGAATCATTTGGACAAGGAAACTTCTTGCATGCAACCGCATGCTAACTCAAACACCCGAGGTCATTGAACCTGTGCCTTTGAAAGGGACATCAGGGCTTGCTGGACAACACGTGCGACTCAACGATAGGACCGAGTTTTTTGCCCTGACCCCAAACATAGTCTATAATTTGAATTTTTGAAAATTGTTTTCTAAGATTGAAAGCTTTTTAATAAGGTAACAAATATAATTGGTAATTGGTTTGTATTTTTTTTATCTTTATTTGAGAGGTTTTCAGCCGCAGGCTGGTTCACCTCTAAAAAATTTATAATTCATACAAAAGGATTACAATTCGTTGTATAAACATGAATCTTTTAAAAAACTTAACAATTTTTCTTCGTTTGCTGAGTTGTTTGATAGTGCGTTGCGGATAGATTTATCAATGTCGTACAATTCTCTTATATCATGGAATCCGGGGCATTCTGTGATGATGTGTTCCACATTCAACGTACAGTTGCAGTGCTCACAATTCGGGACAGCTCCTCCTTCAATGGTATGACGATGAGTTAACCTTGTGTGTCCTACTCGTAGTCTTGACAAAACGATTTGATCTTGTCTGATGTCTCGGTCGTTCCAAATTGAAGGTTCTCCTTTGATTTTTGCCAATGATAGATTTCTGTTGGTTCGCCAAGTATTCAGCCATGTTTCCCAAATTTTGTTTTTGATCCACAGATGTAGGTCTGAAGCAGGGATATTGATAGGATCAGATTCTTTATCACGGCCAATTGCAGCTAGTTTATCCGCTTCTTCATTGCCACGAATACCACAGTGACCTGGTATCCAGCAGAAAGATACATTTGTTGGATTGATTTTTTGTATTCTTTGGATCCAGGGATGTTGATTTTTTGGATTCGGCAAGGCACTTAAGGCGCTTGCAGAATCGCTAAAAATAACACCGTTTCCAGAAGATGTGATATGGCGCAAAGCTAGTAGTAAAGCGGCTACTTCGGCAGAAAAAAACAGAGATTTGTCCCGGTAGATTTTTTGTGATTGCCACAGAAGGGCCGACAAATCCTACGCCGACTTTTTCAAACAATTTAGACCCATCCGTAAAATATTTTTCAAAAAAGAAGAAATTCCTCTCAATTAAGGAGTTGAAATGTGCTATTACTTTCCTCTGGGGGTCTCCAGCCCGTATCTTCTTTTTGATTGCGAGCTTCACCTTTAGGTTACCTGCGTTCCATCGTTGATCGCCTATTCGTTCTAAACGTTCTGTATTTGGAAGTTCCAGCCCCGTATATTTACGGAAAATTTCTTTGGCTTTCTTGTACAAAGTTTGCTCGCTTTGATTCATAGGTGACTTTTCTGCTATACTGAGCGCCTTTTTGATTGTATGAAGGGCCACTATCAAATGAAAAGGTAGAACTCCAGCTTCTGCACAAGCAGCAAGTGCTGGGGAGCTGGGCAATAAACCACTGGCATTTCTTATCTTTCTTATCTTCTTGTTGTAAAGTGGACTCAGAATATCAATGAATTTATCAAAAGCGCCACTTGTGATCTCGAGCCCGTAGAGTAGTTTGCTTGTTACTACACAATTACCGATCCTTATTAGAGTTCGACGATTGTTCAAATTATGCCGCTTGCTGATCGTCTTAATCAGCCTAGAGCGACTTCCAATTTCATTTTTTATTCGTTTGCAGTGCGATTCGAAACTAAATCTGCGATCTAGCGTTATGCCGAGTATTTTCGGTTCTTTCCGGTATGGAATTTCTTTATTTTCGAGTTCTATTTTGTACTTCCATGGATGGTGATTTTCTAAGCAGATGTGACTTCTAACACATTTTTCGGCTGACATAGAAAATCCCACAGATTTTGACCACTTAGATATGCGATTGACTGCCAGTTGTATTTTACGACGGTTAATTTTTAAACTTTTTCCCGTGACGATAATTATAATATCATCGGCATAAACAAAAACATGAATTCCTTTATTCAGAACTGCAAACAGTGAGTTCATTGCTATCAGAAAGAGAGTAACTGCTAACACGGATCCTTGCGGAACCCCGTTCTCTTCATGTTTGATTGATGATTTGGTATCTCCGACGATTACTTGAAAAGTTCGATCAGACATGAAGTTATAGATGAATTTTCCTAGACGGCCATCAATTCCCCAAGATTTCAGTTGCTTGAGGATCCCCATCTTCCAAGTCCGGTTATAAGCTTTGGATATGTCGAGGGAGACTAAATCAACGTGGAAACCATTCTGAATTGCATTGTCAATAACGTCACCAACAGCAGCTAAGTACGATCCTGTTCCGCGACCTCTACGGAAAGCGTGTTGTCGATCGTCTAACCATTTATTTTCCTCTAACAGGGTTGTTAACCGACGATTGACCATCCTTTCAAAGACTTTTGAAGGGCAGCTAGTGAGATTAATCGGACGAAAGTGGCTAGGTTCACGACACTGAGTACCATTTTTCGGAATTGAAACAACAAAACTGTTGCTCCAGCATGTTGGGTAAGTTCCTTCACACCAAAGATCATTGTAACATTTTAAGAGTGCCGATTTAACCGGTAAAGGAAGACGTTTGAGCATGGGATACCGAATCATACAAGGTCCTGTTGATTGACCGTTTGAACTGTCAAGTGCAAAAAGAAGTTTATTCATGCTAAAAGTCTGGTTGTAGTCGCAATCTACTTTGATCATCTGATAGAAACAGATTTTTTCTGCCTCTGCTTTAGATTTTAAAACTAGAAAAGCATTATCGTAGTTAATTGATGCAGACAGATTTTCAAAATAGTTCCCAAGGCCTTCTACAATTTTCGATGGTTCATCGGTAAACTTTCCATTGAGTTGTAAAAAGAAGCCCTGTGATCTACGTTTTCCACTCAATGAATTTACTCTCCTCCATAACTCAGTAATCGATGATTGGGGGCTTATTCCATCCAAGAAATCTTCCCAACAGCGTTGTTTGCTATCAGCAATTATTTTTCGACAGGTGTTTCTAGCTTCCTTGTATACGTGATGGTACTCAGTATGACGTGGATCCTCTTTGGATAGTTTTTTGAGAGCGCGTAAATGTTTACGCCTTTTTTAACAGCAGCTTTGACTTCCTCATTCCACCAATGAGTCGCTCTTCTACCTACTTTACCACCTGTACGAGGGATGCTTTCTTGACTGACTTCATAGATAATATCGCTTAGGTCAATTATTGTGTAATTAGAATGGGAGTCTATTCGATCTAACAACAGGATTTCGAATTTTTCCCAATCAGCTTTATCGTAGCACCACCTTTTCCTACGTTGTAGCAAGGGTAGAGTTGTTCTCCTGGTAACTTCAACAGGAAAATGGTCACTTCCTCTGGTGTCTCGATGTATTAACCAATCGATTGAACTTGTGAAACCAGGTGAGCACAAAGACAGATCAATGGCTGATCTGGTTTGGCCTCTCAAAAAAGTATCTATTCCATTGTTAAGAATCGTAAGATTTAAATTTTCTGCTATTTTGGATACAATGTCTCCGCGAGAGTCTGACTTTGAAGATCCCCAAGATTGAAGATGAGCGTTAAAATCTCCGAGTACGACAAAATGCTGGTCAAGTTGAGTAAATAGGTCGGTAAGATGTTTCTCCAGCTCGGAGATTTGACCAGGTGGCAAATAAATTGATACCAAAGACATCGGTGTAAGAGATTCAACTTTAACACCGATCGCGAGGAGAGGACTATTAAAGTTGATTATGGTATGTGGAATAGGATCTCGTACAGCGATCGCAACGTTTTGGTATCTGGTTTCCCCATTTTTCGTATACCATTTATTTATACATACCACCGAGACACGAGTTGAGATGAAGAGAGTTTACCCTATGTAGTTCCTGAAGGGCGAGGACATCGGGAGGGTTGCGTGCAACAAGGAGAGCGAGGTCGTTTAACACGTTCGTCGCCCAAAAAATATCTCAGAGCATGAAAGTAAAGCGAGAGAGCTTCAGATTTACAACGCGTGGCAGAACTGAGCGGCAACCTTGCTTAAGAGAGCCGTCACCCATATATGGGTGACGTGGCGACGAACGTGTTAAATTGTTCATGAGACCGTTGATGTTCCACTGAAGAGCCAGTCGGCTGGTGATTCTGTTATCGTTTAGTTGGTGTTGAGATTCACACGAATCGGTTGACTCTGAGCGTGCTCGGATTTCAACATCTGAATCCGAATTCGATGTAGGTCCTGGAACAGATCCCTGCAACGTTACACGATTTGTCTATGCATCGTGTGACCAACATCTTTTAAATATGTGCTTGTGAATCTCATTTTTAAGCTTTTTTTCGTCAGATTTAAGCTTTTTTTGCCTTGAGAGCGTAGGAGACGAAAGCTTAAATCTGAGGAAAAAAGCTTAAATCTGTCAAAACGAGGAGAAAAAAAGGGGAAATCTGAGAGATGTGCTCCACACGATTTGAATAACATTGCCGGGAAGTGTCCTGGAAGCGGTGGAGCAGTAGTAACTGTTTCTGTCGTATTGGAAAGGGTACTGACCTTAGTACCCCCCAGTTGCCGATCACGGGCAACCACCGCCTTCCCATGGATCGACGGTGGGGTCTGTGAAAGGCCGTGCGGGGGGAGTTGAGCTTCTTCGGTGTGATGACCATGAGTGGAACTGGTGGATTGTTGTGCAGGTACAGATGTCTTGAACTTTATGCCTCTCTTTTGCCGATCACTAGCGGCCGCCGAAGTTCCTTGGATCTTCGGCGGGGCCTGTGAAAGGCTATGCGGGGTAGGTGATGATGAGTACCTCAGTTGAATGTTGTTGTTTCTTGTTGTGAGATGATCTACGATGAGTTCTGAGTTCTCCTGCTCAGAGATGTAGGATTGAGGGCTGACGGACCGAGAATTTAGCAGAAGAGAGTTGATTCTATCTTCTACTGTTCAGTTGGGCTCGAGATTCACGGGAGTCGGTCGAGATCAAAATTGTCCGGGTTTCTGCTAGGTCGTCAGAGATGCGCGTTACGTTGGAAAGGTGTGATGGAGTTACCACAGCGGCTTTGGAGGAGACATTTCTTGGGGCGAATCGAGTGCTGGTTCCTTCACCTGGGTCCCAGTAGGATACAAGTCCTGGAATTGTTGGAAGAGTAGCAACTTTTCCTACTGTAGTTGAAAGGGTACTAACCTTTGTACCACCCGGTTGCCAAACACTAGCAACCACCGAAGTCCCTTGGATCGACGGTGGGCCTGTGAAAGGCTGTGCGGGGTTGATGGTGGTGAATGACTCGATAAAGTGTTGCTGTGTGAAGATTGCAGCTGCTTGCTACTAATGACAGCTGAAGATGTTGTGGTACACGTTGTGTTTCGAGGATCGGGAGTAATGGATATTTTTTCTGTGTTATTGCTTATTGATAGATGATGATTTTGGTTCGTGCGATTGGTCATTTGTGACATAATAAAAATATATATATTTTTGGGGATCGTTCATGGTTTGAATATTATTTCATTCACGATCGTCTAAAAGCATTTCGGAATCATCGGAGGATACAGTAACCTCATGAGTAGGCTCGGGGCAATTTGAGGATCTTTTGGAGTCTGCGTCCATCGATGTGGGAGATATTTCCAAAATCCTTTTCCTACTTATGCTTCGAGTAGCAATTCGATTGGAGGAAGTTTGGGAGTAACTTTTCGAGAATCGTTGCGGGTTTGATTGATTATTCGTGTTGGATTGTCTTGGTCCAGAATCTTTCCGAGAAATGTGTGTTTTTTCGGGCTGTTGGTTTGAAGCGTTAGAGGTTTTGGTGTTGGCTGAATTTGTGTTATCAATCTGTGTTCTTTTCGATTCTGCCGTCTTATTTTGATCGGTGGTTGATATCGTGGAATATTTGATTTTTTGTTTCAGCGCTTCGAGTTCTGATTTTAGTGCTGTATAGTCTCTCATTTCCTGGCGAATTTTATGAAGCTCATCGCGAAGGATTTTTATCTCACGGTCTTTGTCGGAATTATCGATCACTTTACTAGCATAGCTGGTAGTCTTTGATGACTCTTCGATTTCCTTTCGAGCTTCCATAAACGAGATTCCCCGATCGGTTTTGAGACGTATCACTGCTTCTTCTTTTCGAAAAACAGGACACACTTTGCTTATCGGAGAATGAGGACCTTCGCAGTGACAACAATAAGGAGGGTTTGTGCATGGTTGGTTTTCTATAATCGAATGGCTTAGAGAGCAAGTAAGACATACCGGTTTACTGGTGCAATTCTTAGGGGAATGTCCATAAGTTGCACAGTTGCGGCAAATTTGCACTTTGTGTTAATATGTTCTTACAGTGATTCGAATATATCCGAAAAAAATATGATCTGGACGAGTTGTACCTCGAAAGGTAAGTATTACCAGAGGTGTATTTTTTAAAACTTCGTTTTGTTTTTTTAGTAATTCGTCTGACGGCTGTGACTCCTTGGTCTAGAAGTTCTTTTAGAAGATCTTGCTAAGTAGCATCAATGCAATGGTGTCAACGTCGTAGACTATCCCTTTCGTAAAATTATACCATGGGTGATCGACAACTTCTACTAGAGTTTTATTTCCATCTTGGAGGTGTGACATTCCTAAAAGAGCTTTATACGCTTGGGGAGACTGAGTACGGATGACATACCTTGTACCTCTTGCTTCCTTTGTGGCGGTTACCAAAGATCGGTTTTCGTACCCGATAACTGCTTCAATAGAACGGGCAATGAGAAAGGGATTTGATGGCAATCGAGCTGGTTCTTTTTGTTTGCTGGGTTGGGTATTTGGGGTTTGATCAATATCCTTTTCGTTCGATTCTCTGGCACGAAGCAATAACACACGCAGTATTCCATCGTTGTGACGGGTTGTCATGTAAGCTGGCAAAGTTCCTTCAACCGGGTAGGGGCAATGCCCTGGTGGTGGTCCCGCCATGGCGGGGAAAAGTTTGGTTTCTTCAGAACTTTACTCGGTAGTTTGACTACGATCGGAAAAAATGGATTGCTACTGTTGAGTTGTTTTTCAGGTTAGGTAACACTTTTTGCTCGGGTCACTAGAAACTAGCAACGATGACAATTCAATAGTATGAATTTTAGATACTTCAGAGCTTTTACTGGTTTAAACCTATTTTTAACACTCGTTTGTCCTTCTACGAGCGCTAAGGCATATTTTCGAGTGATATAAAAACGTTCCAAATTCTCCTGAACAGGAAAAATAATCTAAAAATATTGAAAAAAGTGATCAATATTACCCCGGATTACGGTTTGTAAAATTCCGTTCAAATCACCCTCAGGAGTAACAGTCAAAGAAAAAAAAATCGCTTGAAAAAACATTTTTTTTGAACCTGACACCTTGTAGATTGGATAAAATGGTTCGCTGTCTTTGGAACAAAGTTTTAACAAGCCACGATTAACAATTGTCTTATACATTTTGATGGGTTTTGAAGTTGCTCAAGCATTAAGTGTATTTTATTAGTAATTTTGGAAGGCTCGTCCATCGAAAAGTGTACATTTGTGCAACACCTCTTTTTTGTGATTTTTTTAATGATAAGCGGATCCATTTCCATTCTAAACTAGAGGGGAAATTGGTGGATATAGTAGAGCTTTGAATAATTGAATTTGTTTTTTTCCTTTTTAAAGAAACATTAAACGTTAAAAAAGGGTCTGAAGTAAGCATTAATCCTCTCTGCCATCATTCCTATGGGAAGAAGATATTTCTCAAGAACTGCAGATCCGTGTACTAAAATTTTTTGAACCGATGAAGAGCTGTCTGGTCTCCTCGAGAAATTTTTCGAAGGCTTTGAAATCAACACAGCTTTGAGATGATATTGTTTTCAATATATGAGAAAAATCCTTCACAAAGGATTTCTCAAATCGGTGATGGGTGCAGTCCTTGTATGATTTTGAAAAAAAAAACGTCGTGCAGTATTACGTGCAGTGCAGTACCGTCGTTTTTTCTATAAGCAAAATAGGTAATTTTGATATAAAAAGTTTCTTTTCAATCATTCAAATCTCTACTAGTTCCATCTATTTCCCCGGGTGTATAGGGAACTGACAGACAGACAGACAGACAAATATTTTTTATTTATAAGGAAGAATGGGAATACTTGATCCCTTTTTTTCTTATTTTCATCATATCTTTTTGGAACAATTTTGCAGATCACTTTTTTTTGCATCCTCTGACAGCGTGTAATGTTAAGTTTATATGCTGTATAAGTAAGATCGATACATGAACCCGTAGATTAACAGAAAGCGTTTTCGTGGGAGCAAAAAAAGTGATATTTGGGAAGTCTCGATATCTTGAAAGAGATTCTATTTCTTATTTAAGGAGATTTGATCCCTTAATCCGGGTGCTCTTAGCTTTGTCAAATATTATGAAAATCTACAGATTAAAGTTCCATTGAATTCTTACAGTTTGTCCTTACTTCATTGCATACTTAAAGGCGCAATTCTCAAATTTCCAGATAAAAGCACTTTTTTTAGTCATTTTTGGGAAAATATTGGATAAATGTAGTCATTGGTTAAATATTAATAATTTCGTGCTAAGCAATGATCGATACCATCCTGAAGAAAAATTTGTCTTTTTAGACTCGATTTCGTACAACGCATCTCCCAAACAGGGTTGTTTTCTTATGGTAAATTATTTGGGTTGCTCAAAAAAAAAATAGCTGTCGATTATTCATCAATTTAATATAGAAAATTAACAACAATGGATAACAAAAAACGTCAACTTTTAAAAAACCGTCACATTGAATTCTTTTAAGTAAAATAATCCTTCAATTATTATTACAAATAAAGATTTTGTCTGTTATTTACTAAATTTTCTTGATTTAACCGAATAAAAAGTGTTTTTATCTAAGCCTAGAAAAGCTCCTCGTTTCTCTACTAAACTGTAGCTGTGTACCTGATTCCGTTCTCTCCATCACACATCAATCAACTCCTCAATCCGGGCCAAGTGATTTGTTTTTCAAGCAGCTCTTTTGACATAACTTTTATAAAACGCCAAGCCCGTCTCAGTTTGTTGCTTTGTTCCAAGCATATTTTGTACTCAGCAGTACAACAGGAAAAAAAACAACAAAAAGAATCCATCAATTCTTTTTAAGGAGCAGAGGAACGGGTTGACGCAAGAAAAAAAAACATTTTACCGAAAAAGGGGGGGAAAATTGGGCAAATCCTACTTCCGACATGAACACACACGCTGCTTGTTATTTGAAACGAAAATGCTTTGTTTTTTTTTCTTTCTTTCAAATAAAGTACTTGACATGTTGCTCAATCTTCCCTTTTATTGGTTTTCTCAAGCAGCTTCGAGTACGGGAAGGCCTTATCATCTTTTTTTTTCCTGTGTCTTTTTTTCTGTTTCTGACTTTTGCTGCTCCAACATACTCGAACATGACTTAATCCGAAAGAAAAATGTTATTTAAATTGAACATATTGCTTTTCGGCCAGCATTCAAGGAATGGAGGTTCTTGTTGGGATGGATGTTAAGACTTGACAGTTTTCTGGGGAAAAATATGAATTTTTATTAAAACTCTGGTGATGGAATTTTTATTAAAATGAAAAGTTATTGGACAGAAAGTTTTGGCGACGCAATATTTTGATATAATTTGATTAATTGTCATTTTTTAAGTAATTTTAGATAAGATTCCTCTTTAATCTTGTTTTTTTTTTTATTTGAATTGTTGAATTAAATATTCTGATCACTGCTGCAATCATTCAACCGGAAGTTGCACTTCGAAACCGGAAAGCATTCAGTTGGTCAGCCAATTGAATCCGCTCCCGATTGGTTGATGCGGTTCTGTCGACATTACACAAAAGTTAATTAGCGTCAAGTTTTGCCGTGAAACCAAATTCGGAAAAAAATCAATTTCGGATCCCGTGGAAGGTGGCAAAAATCGTTCGTGACTGATGCATTTATAATTAAATCACTGTTACATGCGGTTTCTGATCGCATTTTAATTATGACAGGAAGTCGGTCATGCTTTTTGGTGGAAAAAAAAATGGTTCCACGTGTGATTTTTTTCAAAACAGATTTAAGCTTAACAATTTAACAAGCACGATATGCTGATGACTTCTTCCAACTTTACAATTTGTATCAACCATCAGAACCGGAAATATAGATTTCTTGTTTCCACCTATCAGCTCCATTTTTTACACAAAATTCCGCTTCATATCCTTTCCACAACCAAACGGCATCTGTTCCGCAAATTCCAGAACCGATGCTTATGCAAATCTAATTGAGATGGATTTCCTTCGACGTTGGATCGAAAATTGTATACATCAGGAAAACTCCCGTTCTCGAGTTTGCGTTTCACCCCTTGCTTATTTTTATCCTTCCTCCCCCTCTACTCTTGTTAAAGGGTATCGAAATAGAAAAAAAAAACAAACGAATGGATCCACGAATCGATGACTGACTCAAAGGATGGATAGCTGGTTGGATGGATGGATGAATCGATGTAGACGGCTGTTTATCGCAAATGGGTTGTTTTTGAGGCGTTTTATGACTGAATCCGTGGAGCAATTTGAAGTCGTTGCGGAAAATTTATGGATTTGCAGGGATCCAGCAATACTCCCGTTAGGCGAAATATAGGCTAAATCAGAACCGACCGAGTTTCCGGTGATATATACTTCTGCATTATACTTATTGTAGGTCGGTGGAGTAAAACGAACTTCGAGATAAGGTGAGCTTGACTGATTTTGAAAAAAAATTGCATGATTAAAGAGTGATTTTATAGTTATACGAATTCTATTCAGCAGCTTAAAGCTTTCTAAACAAGTGAACGAACTGATTCCATAATTTTTCTTACTATTTTGATAAATGAATGAAAAATATTTCTTGGTGTTTCGTCTTCAAGATTTCTATTTATAAACGGCACGTTTTGGCAATATTTCATTCTTAACATTCACAACCGGGTGGTGAAACTTTAGGTTTTTAGTTTTTTTGTCACTTGATTCAAATGCAGATGTGTTGACTTCATGGGAACGAACATGTTATTTCAACTTAATGTTTTTGGCACTAACCAGAATTGACGGAATCTGTTCGCAAAGATTAATTTCTTTTTGGAATACGTTGAAACAAACAAAAAAAAATTCATAACATATTCTTTGAAAACATATTTTGGTTGTTTTTAGTTCAATTTTCTGCTGAACAACTTTGTCGTATTTTATAATCTTATTAGACAAAAATATTATTAGGGGTTTAATGGGAGAATGTTTTTTTTGTCATTGAAATACAACAAAATATAATTCACATTACTGCTGCTGCCTAGCGAAGTATTGCAGGCTATCTTTTCATGCGCGAGGCACCATCAGTGATGCCAATTAAATTTATTACTATACATACCCCTGATAAACAGCTAATAACCTTTTCGCCTTATAAGATACAAAGTTACAAATGCCGATAAAGTTGTTCAGCGGAAAATTTCCTTAGGAGAAGGCTTGGTTCCACATAAGAAACAAATATGGTATTGGTTTTTCAACACAAAATATTCATTTTTACCAATCACACATAAAAGTTCAAATTAACTCATGTGAACGTTATTTAAATATTCTGCGAAAATCATTATTAAGTTTTGAACCAATTCGAAGTTTTTTTTAGTTCCCAGGGTTTAAGAAAATCAAAAATGACCCCAAATCGATTCAGTATAAGGTAGGCGATCTTTCATTGCCAGGAAAATCAAATCTGCTTCATACTTAATCTTTATATATAAAAACGAATGTTTGTCAGTCTGTCTGTTCCCTATAGGCTCGGAAACTACTGAACCGATCATCGTAAAACTTGACATCTGAGGGTTTTTGAGCCCGGAGATAGTTCCTATGCCAGTAACAAACCTTTTAGACTTAAAAGAGGGGGGACTTCCAGAAGAAAAATAACATTATACATGACACAGTTTGATTAATTTACAAGTAACTTTCATCAAATTTTCTACACAAACATATTTAACACAAATAAATGACTCATTTTGTTAGTTAGATGGTTTTGATATATTTGAATAAGAAATTGTATTGAAATATCTCATTGTTGGAAAAAGAGGGGAGGGATCTCTTACAAATTCAATTTTTATCTAATCGTTTTAATTCAGGGGGTTTCCTTTACAAAATAAATTGAAATATGATAATTTCGAAAAATTTTTGAAAGAAATTGTTTTATTTTCATGAGATAATTGCATTGCAAATTTGTTACATTATTATCTTAGTGGAACAACTACTTTATAGAAAGACTCCTTCGACTTCAAAACATGGTAAAATTTCGTTTTTCATTTGATCAGATAATTTATTGTATTATTGTTATAAAGATTTTATTTTAATTTTTTTTTTAAACGAACACAAACACATACAGGATCTCAATTAAACTTGATGTTTCCTCGAAGTGTACATCATTCGAGGATATAATGGCTAGCATCATACAAATTCTAAAACCACCAACTCACAGAAAATGTACAATGTTTGTTGTGACCGGGATTCAAGCTCATGACTGTTGGCTTAGAAGACTTCAAGGCTATCCTCTACGCCACGAGCTGCGACAGATTCCTCCCATTTTTGTTTTTGTGAGAGTGGCTACCATATACTACCAACATTAAAAATAACACTAATCGAAACATATCTTAGTGATATGAATCAAAAATGGTATAACACGAGTTTTAACATAGTTAGCTGATTTGTTGTTTTGAAAAACCTTTCCCATTATTGTAAAAGAGGCTGGCATCTCAAATAAATAATTTGCACTCGACATTGGAGGGTTTTGGGTACAATAAATATTTCTTTGTTGATTTGAGATCCCTAACTCATTCTAGGAAGGAGATAGGAAGAGGGGAGTTTTTCAAGGGAGGATAGGGTACGAGAAATATTTCTATGATGGTTTGAGACCCTTTCACCCATACAGAGGGGAGTTAAAAAATTATATTATAATTATATCTTAAATTCATACCAGAAACCTTTCTTTCAGAGAAGAGATGAGAGAAAAAGAGAAGCTTTTCAACATATTTCTTCGCAGAAAGAGAAAACTAATGAAGCAAATAATCCAAAATTATGTATGTGATGCTATGTATTTACAAAAAAAAAAATGTTGCTATGTTCATTTGAAGCCTGATCTATATTTGACGAGAAAGAGAAGGGAAATTTTATACAGGTTAAATATAAATTTTTGAATAACTTTAGTGCTGTTTAAGCAAATAAAGGCAAAGTACTAATTTGAGAATTTGAACAATCATTATAAAAACATCCTTCAGAAAAGGTTTTTACAACATACAAAAATCATTCACGAAAATAAGAATTAAAATTCTTAGTTTTGCAGTTCGAAGCTGAAATTGCGGTTTCGATTTTTAAATTTTTATTTGTAATACCTACAGATAAAAATTTCACTTATTTTAAATGGTGTTGCAAAGCACACCGGGTCAGCTAGTTTTAAAAATATTTAGGGATGGATTATGCATTCGGTACTTACTTACTTAATGATCCCGCGCCGATCCTCCGGTGCATAGGGCCGTGGTAAAAGACCTCCACTGTTGACGATCCGGAGCCAGCGTCTTCACCTGGTCCCAGTCAAGATTCTCGTCGACAGTTCGGATTTCAGCGGCTAGGCTTCGCCGCCACGAATTTCTGGGTCTGCCTCTTCTTCGATGACCTTCTGGATTCCAATCTAGCGCCTCTCTGCAAATCTCGTTTTCATCTCTTCGCAGCGTGTGCCCAATCCATCTCCACTTACGTTCCCGAATCTCGATTTCTAGCGCCTTTTGATGACACCGGCGATGTAGTTCCTCATTCGAGATCCAGTTGCCAGGCCACCAAGCGCGGATGATGTTCCGCAGGCAGCGGTTTACAAATACTTGCAGTTTTCGCGTCGTTACCGCATATGTGCACCAAGTTTCGCACCCGTACAGCAATACGGATTTGACGTTTGAGTTGAAGATTCGGATTTTTGTTCGTAGAGAGATCTGGCGTGACCGCCAGATGTTTCGGAGACTCGCAAACGCAAATCGGGCCTTTCTGATCCGGGTTTCGATGTCTTTTCTGGTACCACCATCAGGCGTAATCTGGCTACCAAGATACTGGAAGCACTCCACTTTCTCAACTTGTTGCCCAGCTACCATGAAACTGGAGGGATTTCCTGTGTTGATCTCCATCGACTTGGTCTTTCCGACATTGACTTTGAGACCTGCTGCCTTGGAACTTTCGGTGAGGTCGTCGAGTTTGCTCTGCATATCTGGTTGTGTTTGGGCGAGCAAAACAATATCGTCAGCCAGGTCAAGGTGGTTCAGTTGCTCCATTTTTGAAGGATTCCACGGCAATCCTCGGTTCGGTGCACAGTCAATCGATCCAATCAGAATCTCATCCATTACGATTAGAAAAAGTAGCGGTGATAGAATACATCCTTGTCTCACTCCAGCAGTTACCGGGATTGGTTCGGACAAGACACCGTCGTGCAAGACCTTGCACGAAAATGCCTCGTACTGTGCTTCGATGAGATGGACTAGTTTCTCTGGGACCCCTCGTCGCCTTAGAGCCGCCCAGATGTTTTCATGGTTAAGTCGGTCGAATGCTTTTTCGAAATCAACGAACACCAGCAGAAGAGAGTCCTGGAATTCGTTGATTTGTTCCAGTATGATTCGTAGCGTTGTGATGTGGTCCACACATGATCGTCCAGATCGGAATCCAGCTTGTTGCCGTCGGAGTGTAGCGTCTATTTTCTCCTGGATCCTGTTCAGAATCACTTTTCAGAGTACTTTGAGGGTTGTACAGATCAACGTTATGCCTCGCCAGTTACCGCACTCTGTCAGGTCTCCTTTCTTCGGGACCTTTACGAGGATACCCTGCATCCAGTCGGCCGGGAATGTTGCAGTATCCCAGATGTCAGCGAAAAGACGGTGCAACATTTGTGCTGATAGGGCAGGGTCGGCTTTCAGCATTTCAGCAGGGATGCAATCGATCCCAGGTGCTTTGTTGGATTTCATGTTTTTGATTGCCGCTTCTATTTCAGCCAGCGAAGGCGCATCCGAGTTGACGCCATTTATGCAACTTACTGTTGGCGCTTCGAGCTGCAGATTCTGTTGGCCATCGCTATTCGTGACTCGGAAGAGTTGTTCGAAGTGCTCAGTCCATCGTTTGAGCTGATCTGTTCGATCGGTCGATAAGTGACCTGCTCGGTCTTTTAGCGGCATTCTTGCATTAGTCCTTGCACCACTGAGGCGGCGAGAAATGTCATAAAGTAATCGGATATCTCCATTGGCGGCGACTCTTTCTCCCTCTTCGGCTAGGGAGTTTGTCCAGGCTCTCTTGTCTCGTCTACAAGCTCGTTTAACTGCCTTTTCCAGCTCCGCATATCGTAAGCGGGCGGCTGCTTTGGCTGACCCGGTACATGCCTGCTCAATTCCGACTTTCGCCTTTCTCCGATCATCGACCATCCTCCAAGTTTCATCCGACATCCATTCACTCCTTCTTCCACAAACTTTACCGAGAGTACCATGGCTCGTCGTGATAAAGGCATTCTTGATTCCACACCACTGTTCTTCGACTGTTCCGTCTGTCGGCAGCTCCGAGGCTCGGGACTCTAGCTGTTCAACGTATGCCCTTTTCACCTCTGGATTCTTCAACCGGCGGACGTCGTATCGACACCCGACTTTCTCCTCGCGCCGTTGGACACGTGCAACTCTCAGTCGTATCTCGCCAAGGACGAGGTGATGGTCAGATGCAATGTCTGCGCTTCGCTTGTTGCGGACATCAAGAAGGCTCCTTCTCCATTTTCGGCTGATGCAGATGTGGTCAATTTGTTTTTCTGTTCGGCCATCTCGGGATACCCAAGTGACCTTATGTGCTGGTCGATGGGGGAAGAGCGATCCATCGATCACCATGTTGTTGTTGCCACAAAATTCTACAAACAGCTCTCCGTTTTCGCTCATCTGTCCTAGGCCATGGCGCCCCAAGATGCGCTCAAGGTCCTGATTGTCGGAGCCAATCTTTGCGTTGAAGTCGCCCAAATGGATTTGAATGTCACCTTTTGGAATTCTCTCAACCACGCTGTTCAGTTGACTGTAAAACTGCTCTTTCTCCTGCAAGTCGGCAACGTCAGTTGGCGCATAACACTGGACCATTGTAAGGTTTCTAACCCGTGTTCTGAATCTGGCTACGATTATTCTTTCGTTTATCGGTTCCCATCTTATGAGGGCCGCATGGGCCTGCGGGCTTAACAGGAAACCAACTCCTCGTTCCCGAGTAGCATGTTCTCCTCGTATGCCAGAGTAAAGCAGGACTTGCCCGGATTGTGTCTTGTGTTCTCCAGTATTAGGCCAACGGACTTCGCTCAGTCCCAGAATTTCAAGCTTGAGGCGGCTAGCCTCTCTAGCAAGTTGTTCCAGTTTGCCTTGTTGGGCAAGGGTTAAAACGTTCCAAGTTCCAATTCGTGTCCGTGTTTTCATGTTATGCATTCGGTGGACCGGGACAATTTTCCTCGGGGACTCTACAAACTAAATTCAAATTATATAGAGAATCAAAGTAGCAATAAGAGCCAAAGAAGGAATAACTTAATTTTTGATTGCATTTCATATTCATGTACAAAAACATTTTGTTTTTATGTAATGTTTTAAAATTGAAAAAATGTGATGCGGATTTTAAACTTCACATAAAATATTGGAAACTGAAAAGTTTGTCAAATACTCATATTAAATGTGACAAAAACGAAAATTGAAAACATAAAACCAGAATGTGCTTTAGATTTTAAAAACAAATAATCAGAAATCTTTTGAAAAATGAGATAAAACTAGAATAAGTTTAGCAGATCTTTCGCAGCAAGTATCCGGGCCGGACGTTTTTATTTAAACTCCTGGAAAAATACAGGCATTTAATTTCATAATTTTCGACCGAAATCCTGACAATATCCGAACAAATTTGATCAAGACCTAGAAACTCATCAAAAATCAAGATACAAAAGTTGAAGAAAAAAAATTTAGCCTTATTTATTAGCAGATCTAAAATAATGTTTAAGGTTTGCAAGAAACCTTTCATGATTATTTTTCATTTGAGATTTTCTGCTTTCAGCTTGTTCATCTTGATTTTTTTATGGAACTTTGATTTGGCAGTGGACTGTATTTTTGTTTCGGTAAATTGAAGGGCAACACAATACTTCAACTTTAAGGTTTTTCTCTTTATTCCACTATTTCTCTATACACCTTTACAACTTGGAAGGTATTAAAATTTTTAACGATACTTAAAACGCGGATTCTTAAATTCAACTCAACTCGCTTTCCAACGCGAGGCTCTATTTATATGCGCATCGAACCTTCTGGAATGTTCCCGCCACGCGCAAACTTATATACAAAAGATGGTTCTGGAATCTTAGGTGAGCGCAAATTGTGTAGAACAAAATAGAAATTCCAGAACATTCGTTCATCGCATAAATTATTTGAAAATCATAATTAACCTGAGGAAATCCGAGTTTAATAAATAAAACCCAGGCAACTGGGCCGGTCCAGACTTTTCCCAAATTTTATTTTACATATCCGGGCAAACCCAAAAAAAAAACGGACAATCTGGTAACCTTAGTTTAAATGTTTCAACCAAGATCTCGAGTTCAAAAAATTTGGAAAACAGTGAAACTAAAAACCAACACAAGACTTGAAAATGTCAATAAATTGAATCTCTTTTTGTATTGAAAACAATTTGAGAATTATCAATTGAAAATTGATATGCTCAATTCCGGATATTAACAAAAAATAATTTTTAAATAAAACTACATCTGAATCAATAGTACAAAACTTCAGTTGGAAAAGTCTCATTTTGAATTTCTAATAATGAATCTCATTATGGCCGATTGTACCAATTTAAGCAACTTATAATTTTTTTTCAATTGATTTTCGCAATGCATGTTGAGATAGCATTCTAGATAACCGATTTTAAACATCTAATTCCCATTGATCTTCAATGCTTCTCTTCGATTCTTTGAATATTTTTTTAATTTTCAATTTCTCCCGATATATGCTCTGATATTGTATGGTTAAAATTCATTAATATTCCAGTCACCGTAAAAGCCTTAACTTTTTTTTTACTGGTGTGAAAAAAGTTCATATTCAAAATATTTATTCGCTGGGAGTGGGGACCACTTAAAATATATTCCTTATTCAATATATAGTTTATCCTGATGTAAGAGCCCATGCCAAATTTGGGCCAGATCGGATCACGGGAAGGGGTCGCTGAATGAGCCTGAAGTTTGTATGGGATTTTAAGACATTTTGTTTAGGAGAAACATCTCAAACCCATTTTTCTTCAATAACTTTGGTTCCATTCATACGATTTCTTTTAAACAGGGTTTTTATAAAAGCCCAAGTTATGACATATATTTTATCCGAAGACTGCATTTCAATAAGAGTTAAAATATAGAAGTTGCAAGGCTTCAAAAATGGGGTAACTTTTTTCAGGGTAATAGTCATCACTATTATTGAGGCTTCAATATGTTCGAACGCCTGACTCATTAACAGTGATGAATACCACGCTTAAAAAACTTAGTAAATTTTTGAAGCCTATTAACTATTTTGTTTTAACTCTTATTGAAATTCATTCTTCAGATGAAATATTTGTCATAACTTGGGCTTTAATAAAAACCGTGTTCAAAAGTAATCGGTTCAAAGGAATCAAAGTTATTGATAAAAAACGGGGTTTTTCTGTATCTCCCAAACAAAGTATCTCATAATCCCATACAAACTTCAGGCTCGTTGAGCGACCCCTTTCCGTGGTCCGATCTGCACCAAATTTGGTATGAGATCTTGTACTAGGCTTAGGATCAATTTAAACCTGCAGCGCATAACATTTCACCGATCATGAATTTCCTATACAAATTTGGGGCAGTCAAGTAGATATTCTAGAGTTTCCAGATATGTTCGGACATACGCTGGTTTTCAAAGTAAAGTGAACAAGTAAAGCAAACTACGGTCTGGCTTATTTCCATAATATTGTAAAAACAAATCTGTATTTTGCTGGATTTATACACAGGAAAATAAACAGAAAACTCCAGTTGGGCTACATTTTATGAGCTAGCATTATCTAACTTTGTTTTCAATTTTAAAACGATGTCAACTTTGCTGACGTGTTTCGACAAAAATAATGAAATCTGTTGTATTATTCCTCATTTTTTCCGAATTGATTTTGATTTTTTTTTTTTCGAAAATTGAGTTTTTGATCAATTTTAAATCATATGCTCAGATTTTAACAAATTTCGGAAAAAATGGTCTTGATTTGCTCAGGTTTCATGATTGCAGGTAAAATTCTGCAATACTTACTCCATAGGGCTTCATCAGTTTTTATTCAAGTCAAACCTCATAAGCCTCATTAGCTTTTAGATTCTACGTTTTAATTCCGATTTTCTAGTTCCTATTTCCTTTGCTACATTTCTTGTACTTGGTATGATTAGGTAATGTATTTTTTTTTCTTTTACTCGGGGCCTCCCTAAGTTGGGAGGCCCGAGGTAATTGCCCCTTTTACCCCCTCCCCTTAATACACCTTGAATATAAGAATGACTTAAATGAAAACTTTGAAAATTGCAAAAACAACTGCTCAATTTTCTTTAGGTGGACTGTATATACCTACTTATTAATGAACTTGAATGTTGCAAAAGTGGATTATATGTACGTTGTAAGGGTCACGAAATGAGCAAAAAAGTACTCCAAACGGGATTTAGTAAGTCACAAAAAGCGCATTGAGACTTGCTGTCTCGTTGTTAAGGTTAAAAGCTTCAGCGGTATTGCATTGAGAAGACACAACTTTTATTCTGATGAGGATGAGGAGAACGTAGCTATATCTTTCGTCGATTTCTAAGTCCTTTTAATACGCCGCCCGGGTCACTTGGAGTCAAGAATATTTCTCCAACAGGTCAGAAAGCTCAAACAAAACATTACTTCCATTAAAATGTTTGGCCGGCGATGCCGATGATAAGGCAAATTGAGTGCCACTCGCCTGATGGGATATGCAGCAACTCAGAGGCAGCAAAAGTCGTTGAAAAGTAGCTTTCTTCATTATGCAAATATGTATGCAGGACTGCCTCCAGCTGGCTGGCCAACTGAATTCTGCTATGGCTGGCTGGTAACTTTGCGATAGACTTCACTCCTTCTGAGCTTCTAACTGCAAGGCAATAGAGAGAGTGGCTAAAGCTGTGAAAATCTTCCACTTCAAAGAGAATTATGTGTATCATAATGTGTGTCCTTCGGGGGTTCTGCAAACTAGGACACTGGGTTCATTTTAATTTTAATCAGCACAAAGATATTTTTAGAAAATGATCAACCTCTTCCTTGCAGAATTACTAATCCTGTACAGGATGTTTCTAAAGTTTCAAATGATTTACTCATCTTAACAAAATTATTGAGTTGTTTCGAAATTCATTGTACAAAACATTTTAAGAGAAAATTCAGTACTTTGATGCACTGTTCCATGAAAGATTCTTAGGTTCTACTAAGAAGCTAAGAACTGTGGCTCCAGAGAGTTGTTTGTCTTAAGGACCATATTATTTGAAAGAAATAATTCTCTTTATGGTGTGGCTGGTTGGAATCAAGCACAAATAAATTGTTTCGCAAGTGGGTGTTGCATTCCTTCTGGTAACAGGGCTGTTTATATGGTTGGGCTTAAACTGTGCACATTTTATGATTTCCGAAGTCAACAATAAAGCAGCTTTGAACAATTTGTGTATATTGAAGATAACCTATAGGAACTTCACATGGATCGTCTTGTGTGAGCTTTTTTGGAATTTGTTTTCAATTTCATTAAATTTATCAACTTATTCTAACATTTTGCTGTTAAGTTCTTCTATGCAATTTGAGAATCTTTTATAAGAATTTGCAATTTTTCTGGTATGAACAAACAAAGCTCTTTTAAATTTTGACATTTTTATAATTTTTTCGTGTTTGTCATTTTTGTCATTTTTGTCATTTTTGTCATTTTTGCCATTTTTGTTATTTTTGTCATTTTGGTCATTTTTGTCATTTTTGTCATTTTGGTCATTTTTGATCATTTTTTTCGTGTTTGTCATTTTTGTCATTTTGGTCATTCTTGATCATTTTTTTCGTGTTTGTCATTTTTGTCATTTTTGTCATTTTTGCTATTTTTGTCATTTTTGTCATTTTTGTCATTTTTGTCATTTTTGTCATTTTTGTCATTTTTGTCATTTTTGTCATTTTTGTCATTTTTGTCATTTTTTTCTTTTTTGTCATTTTTGTCATTTTTGTCATTTTGGTCATTTTTGTCATTTTTGTCATTTTTGTCATTTTTGTCATTTTTGTCATTTTGGTCATTTTTGATCATTTTTTTCGTGTTTGTCATTTTTGTCATTTTGGTCATTTTTGATCATTTTTTTTCGTGTTTGTCATTTTTGTCATTTTTGTCATTTTTGCTATTTTTGTCATTTTTGTCATTTTTGTCATTTTTGTCATTTTTGTCATTTTTGTCATTTTTTTCTTTTTTGTCATTTTTGTCATTTTTGTCATTTTTGTCATTTTTGTCATTTTGGTCATTTTTGATCATTTTTTTCGTGTTTGTCATTTTTGTCATTTTGGTCATTTTTGATCATTTTTTTCATTTTTGTCATTTTTGTCATTTTTGCTATTTTTGTCATTTTTGTCATTTTTGTCATTTTTGTCATTTTTGTCATTTTTGTCATTTTTGTCATTTTTGTCATTTTTGTCATTTTTGTCATTTTTGTCATTTTTGTCATTTTTGTCATTTTTGTCATTTTTGTCATTTTTGTCATTTTTGTCATTTTTGTCATTTTTGTCATTTTTGTCATTTTTGTCATTTTTGTCATTTTTGTCATTTTTGTCATTTTTGTCATTTTTGTTATTTTTGTCATTTTTGTCATTTTTGTCATTTTTGTCATTTTTGTCATTTTTGTCATTTTTGTCATTTTTGTCATTTTTGTCATTTTTGTCATTTTTGTCATTTTTGTCATTTTTGTCATTTTTGTCATTTTTGTCATTTTTGTCATTTTTGTCATTTTTGTCATTTTTGTCATTTTTGTCATTTTTGTCATTTTTGTCATTTTTGTCATTTTTGTCATTTTTGTCATTTTTGTCATTTTTGTCATTTTTGTCATTTTTGTCATTTTTGTCATTTTTGTCATTTTTGTCATTTTTGTCATTTTTGTCATTTTTGTCATTTTTGTCATTTTTGTCATTTTTGTCATTTTTGTCATTTTTGTCATTTTTGTCATTTTTGTCATTTTTGTCATTTTTGTCATTTTTGTCATTTTTGTCATTTTTGTCATTTTTGTCATTTTTGTCATTTTTGTCATTTTTGTCATTTTTGTCATTTTTGTCATTTTTGTCATTTTTGTCATTTTTGTCATTTTTGTCATTTTTGTCATTTTTGTCATTTTTGTCATTTTTGTCATTTTTGTCATTTTTGTCATTTTTGTCATTTTTGTCATTTTTGTCATTTTTGTCATTTTTGTCATTTTTGTCATTTTTGTCATTTTTGTCATTTTTGTCATTTTTGTCATTTTTGTCATTTTTGTCATTTTTGTCATTTTTGTCATTTTTGTCATTTTTGTCATTTTTGTCATTTTTGTCATTTTTGTCATTTTTGTCATTTTTGTCATTTTTGTCATTTTTGTCATTTTTGTCATTTTTGTCATTTTTGTCATTTTTGTCATTTTTGTCATTTTTGTCATTTTTGTCATTTTTGTCATTTTTGTCATTTTTGTCATTTTTGTCATTTTTGTCATTTTTGTCATTTTTGTCATTTTTGTCATTTTTGTCATTTTTGTCATTTTTGTCATTTTTGTCATTTTTGTCATTTTTGTCATTTTTGTCATTTTTGTCATTTTTGTCATTTTTGTCATTTTTGTCATTTTTGTCATTTTTGTCATTTTTGTCATTTTTGTCATTTTTGTCATTTTTGTCATTTTTGTCATTTTTGTCATTTTTGTCATTTTTGTCATTTTTGTCATTTTTGTCATTTTTGTCATTTTTGTCATTTTTGTCATTTTTGTCATTTTTGTCATTTTTGTCATTTTGGTCATTTTTGATCATTTTTTTCGTGTTTGTCATTTTTGTCATTTTTGTCATTTTTGCTATTTTTGTCATTTTTGTCATTTTTGTCATTTTTGTCATTTTTGTCATTTTTGTCATTTTTTTTTTTGTCATTTTTGTCATTTTTGTCATTTTTGTCATTTTTGTCATTTTGGTCATTTTTGATCATTTTTTTCGTGTTTGTCATTTTTGTCATTTTGGTCATTTTTGATCATTTTTTTCGTGTTTGTCATTTTTGTCATTTTTGCTATTTTTGTCATTTTTGTCATTTTTGCTATTTTTGTCATTTTTGTCATTTTTGTCATTTTTGTCATTTTTGTCATTTTTGTCATTTTTGTTATTTTTGTCATTTTTGTCATTTTTGTCATTTTTGACATTTTTGTCATTTTTGTCATTTTTGTCATTTTTGTCATTTTTGTCATTTTTGTCATTTTTGTCATTTTTGTCATTTTTGTCATTTTTGTCATTTTTGTCATTTTTGTCATTTTTGTCATTTTTGTCATTTTTGTCATTTTTGTCATTTTTGTCATTTTTGTCATTTTTGTCATTTTTGTCATTTTTGTCATTTTTGTCATTTTTGTCATTTTTGTCATTTTTGTCATTTTTGTCATTTTTGTCATTTTTGTCATTTTTGTCATTTTTGTCATTTTTGTCATTTTTGTCATTTTTGTCATTTTTGTCATTTTTGTCATTTTTGTCATTTTTGTCATTTTTGTCATTTTTGTCATTTTTGTCATTTTTGTCATTTTTGTCATTTTTGTCATTTTTGTCATTTTTGTCATTTTTGTCATTTTTGTCATTTTTGTCATTTTTGTCATTTTTGTCATTTTTGTCATTTTTGTCATTTTTGTCATTTTTGTCATTTTTGTCATTTTTGTCATTTTTGTCATTTTTGTCATTTTTGTCATTTTTGTCATTTTTGTCATTTTTGTCATTTTTGTCATTTTTGTCATTTTTGTCATTTTTGTCATTTTTGTCATTTTTGTCATTTTTGTCATTTTTGTCATTTTTGTCATTTTTGTCATTTTTGTCATTTTTGTCATTTTTGTCATTTTTGTCATTTTTGTCATTTTTGTCATTTTTGTCATTTTTGTCATTTTTGTCATTTTTGTCATTTTTGTCATTTTTGTCATTTTTGTCATTTTTGTCATTTTTGTCATTTTTGTCATTTTTGTCATTTTTGTCATTTTTGTCATTTTTGTCATTTTTGTCATTTTTGTCATTTTTGTCATTTTTGTCATTTTTGTCATTTTTGTCATTTTTGTCATTTTTGTCATTTTTGTCATTTTTGTCATTTTTGTCATTTTTGTCATTTTTGTCATTTTTGTCATTTTTGTCATTTTTGTCATTTTTGTCATTTTTGTCATTTTTGTCATTTTTGTCATTTTTGTCATTTTTGTCATTTTTGTCATTTTTGTCATTTTTGTCATTTTTGTCATTTTTGTCATTTTTGTCATTTTTGTCATTTTTGTCATTTTTGTCATTTTTGTCATTTTTGTCATTTTTGTCATTTTTGTCATTTTTGTCATTTTTGTCATTTTTGTCATTTTTGTCATTTTTGTCATTTTTGTCATTTTTGTCATTTATGTCATTTTTGTCATTTTTGTCATTTTTGTCATTTTGGTCATTTTTGATCATTTTTTTCGTGTTTGAAATTTTTGTCATTTTTGTCATTTTTGCTATTTTTGTCATTTTTGTCATTTTTGTCATTTTTGTCATTTTTGTCATTTTTTTCTTTTTTGTCATTTTTGTCATTTTTGTCATTTTTGTCATTTTTGTCATTTTTGTCATTTTTGTCATTTTTGTCATTTTTGTCATTTTTGTCATTTTCGTAATTTTTGTCATTTTGGTCATTTTTGATCATTTTTTTCGTGTTTGTCATTTTTGTCATTTTGGTCATTTTTGATCATTTTTTTCGTGTTTGTCATTTTTGTCATTTTTGCTATTTTTGTCATTTTTGTCATTTTTGCTATTTTTGTCATTTTTGTCATTTTTGTCATTTTTGTCATTTTTGTCATTTTTGTCATTTTTGTTATTTTTGTCATTTTTGTCATTTTTGTCATTTTTGTCATTTTTGTCATTTTTGTCATTTTTGTCATTTTTGTCATTTTTGTCATTTTTGTCATTTTTGTCATTTTTGTCATTTTTGTCATTTTTGTCATTTTTGTCATTTTTGTCATTTTTGTCATTTTTGTCATTTTTGTCATTTTTGTCATTTTTGTCATTTTTGTCATTTTTGTCATTTTTGTCATTTTTGTCATTTTTGTCATTTTTGTCATTTTTGTCATTTTTGTCATTTTTGTCATTTTTGTCATTTTTGTCATTTTTGTCATTTTTGTCATTTTTGTCATTTTTGTCATTTTTGTCATTTTTGTCATTTTTGTCATTTTTGTCATTTTTGTCATTTTTGTCATTTTTGTCATTTTTGTCATTTTTGTCATTTTTGTCATTTTTGTCATTTTTGTCATTTTTGTCATTTTTGTCATTTTTGTCATTTTTGTCATTTTTGTCATTTTTGTCATTTTTGTCATTTTTGTCATTTTTGTCATTTTTGTCATTTTTGTCATTTTTGTCATTTTTGTCATTTTTGTCATTTTTGTCATTTTTGTCATTTTTGTCATTTTTGTCATTTTTGTCATTTTTGTCATTTTTGTCATTTTTGTCATTTTTGTCATTTTTGTCATTTTTGTCATTTTTGTCATTTTTGTCATTTTTGTCATTTTTGTCATTTTTGTCATTTTTGTCATTTTTGTCATTTTTGTCATTTTTGTCATTTTTGTCATTTTTGTCATTTTTGTCATTTTTGTCATTTTTGTCATTTTTGTCATTTTTGTCATTTTTGTCATTTTTGTCATTTTTGTCATTTTTGTCATTTTTGTCATTTTTGTCATTTTGGTCATTTTTGATCATTTTTTTCGTGTTTGTCATTTTTGTCATTTTTGTCATTTTTGCTATTTTTGTCATTTTTGTCATTTTTGTCATTTTTTTCTTTTTTGTCATTTTTGTCATTTTTGTCATTTTTGTCATTTTTGTCATTTTTGTCATTTTTGTCATTTTTGTCATTTTTGTCATTTTGGTCATTTTTGATCATTTTTTTCGTGTTTGTCATTTTTGTCATTTTGGTCATTTTTGATAATTTTTTTCGTGTTTGTCATTTTTGTCATTTTTGCTATTTTTGTCATTTTTGTCATTTTTGCTATTTTTGTCATTTTTGTCATTTTTGTCATTTTTGTCATTTTTGTCATTTTTGTTATTTTTGTCATTTTTGTCATTTTTGTCATTTTTGTCATTTTTGTCATTTTTGTCATTTTTGTCATTTTTGTCATTTTTGTCATTTTTGTCATTTTTGTCATTTTTGTCATTTTTGTCATTTTTGTCATTTTTGTCATTTTTGTCATTTTTGTCATTTTTGTCATTTTTGTCATTTTTGTCATTTTTGTCATTTTTGTCATTTTTGTCATTTTTGTCATTTTTGTCATTTTTGTCATTTTTGTCATTTTTGTCATTTTTGTCATTTTTGTCATTTTTGTCATTTTTGTCATTTTTGTCATTTTTGTCATTTTTGTCATTTTTGTCATTTTTGTCATTTTTGTCATTTTTGTCATTTTTGTCATTTTTGTCATTTTTGTCATTTTTGTCATTTTTGTCATTTTTGTCATTTTTGTCATTTTTGTCATTTTTGTCATTTTTGTCATTTTTGTCATTTTTGTCATTTTTGTCATTTTTGTCATTTTTGTCATTTTTGTCATTTTTGTCATTTTTGTCATTTTTGTCATTTTTGTCATTTTTGTCATTTTTGTCATTTTTGTCATTTTTGTCATTTTTGTCATTTTTGTCATTTTTGTCATTTTTGTCATTTTTGTCATTTTTGTCATTTTTGTCATTTTTGTCATTTTTGTCATTTTTGTCATTTTTGTCATTTTTGTCATTTTTGTCATTTTTGTCATTTTTGTCATTTTTGTCATTTTTGTCATTTTTGTCATTTTTGTCATTTTTGTCATTTTTGTCATTTTTGTCATTTTTGTCATTTTTGTCATTTTTGTCATTTTTGTCATTTTTGTCATTTTTGTCATTTTTGTCATTTTTGTCATTTTTGTCATTTTTGTCATTTTTGTCATTTTTGTCATTTTTGTCATTTTGGTCATTTTTGATCATTTTTTTCGTGTTTGTCATTTTTGCTATTTTTGTCATTTTTGCTATTTTTGTCATTTTTGTCATTTTTGTCATTTTTGTCATTTTTGTCATTTTTGTCATTTTTGTCATTTTTTTCTTTTTTGTCATTTTTGTCATTTTTGTCATTTTTGTCATTTTTGTCATTTTTGTCATTTTTGTCATTTTTGTCATTTTTGTCATTTTGGTCATTTTTGATCATTTTTTTCGTGTTTGTCATTTTTGTCATTTTGGTCATTTTTGATCATTTTTTTCGTGTTTGTCATTTTTGTCATTTTTGCTATTTTTGTCATTTTTGTCATTTTTGCTATTTTTGTCATTTTTGTCATTTTTGTCATTTTTGTCATTTTTGTCATTTTTGTCATTTTTGTCATTTTTGTCATTTTTGTCATTTTTGTCATTTTTGTCATTTTTGTCATTTTTGTCATTTTTGTCATTTTTGTCATTTTTGTCATTTTTGTCATTTTGGTCATTTTTGATCATTTTTTTCGTGTTTGTCATTTTTGTCATTTTGGTCATTTTTGATCATTTTTTTCGTGTTTGTCATTTTTGTCATTTTTGTCATTTTTGTCATTTTTGTCATTTTTGTCATTTTTGTCATTTTTGTCATTTTTGTCATTTTTGTCATTTTTGTCATTTTTGTCATTTTTGTCATTTTTGTCATTTTTGTCATTTTTGTCATTTTTGTCATTTTTGTCATTTTTGTCATTTTTGTCATTTTTGTCATTTTTGTCATTTTTGTCATTTTTGTCATTTTTGTCATTTTTGTCATTTTTGTCATTTTTGTCATTTTTGTCATTTTTGTCATTTTTGTCATTTTTGTCATTTTTGTCATTTTTGTCATTTTTGTCATTTTTGTCATTTTTGTCATTTTTGTCATTTTTGTCATTTTTGTCATTTTTGTCATTTTTGTCATTTTTGTCATTTTTGTCATTTTGGTCATTTTTGATAATTTTTGATAATTTTTGTCGTGTTTGTCATTTTTGTCATTTTGGTCATTTTTGATCATTTTTTTCGTGTTTGTCATTTTTGTCATTTTGTCATTTTGTCATTTTTGTCATTTTTGTCATTTTTGTCATTTTTGTCATTTTTGTCATTTTTGTCATTTTTGTCATTTTTGTCATTTTTGTCATTTTGTCATTTTTGTCATTTTTGTCATTTTTGTCATTTTTGTCATTTTTGTCATTTTTGTCATTTTTGTCATTTTTGTCATTTTTGTCATTTTTGTCATTTTTGTCATTTTTGTCATTTTTGTCATTTTTGTCATTTTTGTCATTTTTGTCATTTTTGTCATTTTTGTCATTTTTGTCATTTTTGTCATTTTTGTCATTTTTGTCATTTTTTGTCATTTTTGTCATTTTTGTCATTTTTGTCATTTTTGTCATTTTTGTCATTTTTGTCATTTTTGTCATTTTTGTCATTTTTGTCATTTTGTCATTTTTGATAATTTTGTATTTTTTTCGTGTTTGTCATTTTTGTCATTTTGGTCATTTTGTCATTTTTGTCATTTTTGTCATTTTTGTCATTTTTGTCATTTTTGTCATTTTTGTCATTTTGTCATTTTTGTCATTTTGTCATTTTTGTCATTTTTGTCATTTTTGTCATTTTTGTCATTTTTGTCATTTTTGTCATTTTTGTCATTTTTGTCATTTTTGTCATTTTTGTCATTTTTGTCATTTTGTCATTTTTGTCATTTTTGTCATTTTTGTCATTTTTTGTCATTTTTGTCATTTTTTGTCATTTTTTGTCATTTTTGTCATTTTTGTCATTTTTGTCATTTTTTGTCATTTTTGTCATTTTTGTCATTTTTGTCATTTTTGTCATTTTTGTCATTTTTGTCATTTTTGTCATTTTTGTCATTTTTGTCATTTTTGTCATTTTTGTCATTTTTGTCATTTTTGTCATTTTTGTCATTGTTGTCATTTTTGTCATTTTTGTCATTTTTGTCATTTTTGTCATTTTTGTCATTTTGTCATTTTGTCATTTTTGTCATTTTTGTCATTTTTGTCATTTTTGTCATTTTTGTCATTTTTGTCATTTTTGTCATTTTTGTCATTTTGTCATTTTTGTCATTTTGGTCATTTTTGATCATTTTTTTGTCATTTTGTCATTTTTGTCATTTTTGTCATTTTTTGTCATTGTTTGTCATTTTTTGTCATTTTTGTCATTTTGTTGTCATTTTTGTCATTTTTGTCATTTTTGTCATTTTTGTCATTTTTGTCTTTTTGTCATTTTTGTCATTTTTGTCATTTTTGTCATTTTTGTCATTTTTGTCATTTTGTCATTTTTGTCATTTTTGTCATTTTTGTCATTTTTGTCATTTTTGTCATTTTTGTCATTTTTGTCATTTTTGTCATTTTGTCATTTTTGTCATTTTTGTCATTTTGTCATTTTTGTCATTTTTGTCATTTTTGTCATTTTTGTCATTTTTGTCATTTTTGTCATTTTTGTCATTTTGTCATTTTTTGTCATTTTTGTCATTTTTGTCATTTTTGTCATTTTGTCATTTTTGTCATTTTTGTCATTTTTGTCATTTTTGTCATTTTTGTCATTTTTGTCATTTTTGTCATTTTTGTCATTTTTGTCATTTTTGTCATTTTTGTCATTTTTGTCATTTTTGTCATTTTTGTCATTTTTGTCATTTTTGTCATTTTTGTCATTTTTGTCATTTTTGTCATTTTTGTCATTTTTGTCATTTTTGTCATTTTTGTCATTTTTGTCATTTTTGTCATTTTTGTCATTTTTGTCATTTTTGTCATTTTTGTCATTTTTGTCATTTTTGTCATTTTTGTCATTTTTGTCATTTTTGTCATTTTTGTCATTTTTGTCATTTTTGTCATTTTTGTCATTTTTGTCATTTTTGTCATTTTTGTCATTTTTGTCATTTTTGTCATTTTTGTCATTTTGTCATTTTTGTCATTTTTGTCATTTTTGTCATTTTTTGTCATTTTTGTCATTTTTGTCATTTTTGTCATTTTGTCATTTTTGTCATTTTTGTCATTTTTGTCATTTTTGTCATTTTTGTCATTTTTGTCATTTTTGTCATTTTTGTCATTTTTGTCATTTTTGTCATTTTTTGTCATTTTTGTCATTTTTGTCATTTTTGTCATTTTTGTCATTTTTGTCATTTTTGTCATTTTTGTCTTTTTGTCATTTTTGTCATTTTTGTCATTTTTGTCATTTTTGTCATTTTTGTCATTTTGTCATTTTGTCATTTTTGTCATTTTTGTCATTTTTGTCATTTTTGTCATTTTGTCATTTTTGTCATTTTTGTCCATTTTTGTCATTTTTGTCATTTTGGTCATTTTTGATCATTTTTTCGTGTTTGTCATTTTTGTCATTTTGGTCATTTTTGATCATTTTTGTTCGTGTTTGTCATTTTTGTCATTTTTGTCTATTTTTGTCATTTTTGTCATTTTTGCTATTTTGTCATTTTTGTCATTTTTGTCATTTTTGTCATTTTTGTTTATTTTTGTCATTTTTGTCATTTTTGTCATTTTTGTCATTTTTGTCATTTTTGTCATTTTTGTCATTTTTGTCATTTTTGTCATTTTTGTCATTTTTGTCATTTTGTCATTTTTGTCATTTTTGTCATTTTGTCATTTTTGTCATTTTTGTCATTTTTTGTCATTTTTGTCATTTTTGTCATTTTTGTCATTTTTGTCATTTTTGTCATTTTTGTCATTTTTGTCATTTTTGTCATTTTTGTCATTTTTGTCATTTTTGTCATTTTTGTCATTTTTGTCATTTTTGTCATTTTTGTCATTTTTGTCATTTTTGTCATTTTTGTCATTTTTTTGTCATTTTGTCATTTTTGTCATTTTTGTCATTTTTGTCATTTTTGTCATTTTTGTCATTTTTGTCATTTTTGTCATTTTTGTCATTTTTGTCATTTTTGTCATTTTTGTCATTTTTGTCATTTTTGTCATTTTTGTCATTTTTGTCATTTTTGTCATTTTTGTCATTTTTGTCATTTTTGTCATTTTTGTCATTTTTGTCATTTTTGTCATTTTTGTCATTTTTGTCATTTTTGTCATTTTTGTCATTTTTGTCATTTTTGTCATTTTTGTCATTTTTGTCATTTTTGTCATTTTTGTCATTTTTGTCATTTTTGTCATTTTTGTCATTTTTGTCATTTTTGTCATTTTTGTCATTTTTGTCATTTTGTCATTTTTGTCATTTTTGTCATTTTTGTCATTTTTGTCATTTTTGTCATTTTTGTCATTTTTGTCATTTTGTCATTTTTGTCATTTTTGTCATTTTTGTCATTTTTGTCATTTTTGTCATTTTTAGTCATTTTTGTCATTTTGTCATTTTGTCATTTTTGTCATTTTTGTCATTTTGTCATTTTTGTCATTTTTGTCATTTTTGTCATTTTGGTCATTTTTTGATCATTTTTTTCGTGTTTGTCATTTTTGTCATTTTTTGTCATTTTTGCTATTTTTGTCATTTTTGTCATTTTTGTCATTTTTGTCATTTTTGTCATTTTTTTCTTTTTTGTCATTTTTGTCATTTTTGTCATTTTTGTCATTTTTGTCATTTTTGTCATTTTTGTCATTTTTGTCATTTTTGTCATTTTTGTCATTTTTGTCATTTTTGTCATTTTTGTCATTTTTGTCATTTTTGTCATTTTTGTCATTTTTGTCATTTTTGTCATTTTGGTCATTTTTGATCATTTTTTCGTGTTTGTCATTTTTGTCATTTTGGTCATTTTTGATCATTTTTTTCGTGTTTGTCATTTTTGTCATTTTTGCTATTTTTGTCATTTTTGTCATTTTTGCTATTTTTGTCATTTTTGTCATTTTTGTCATTTTTGTCATTTTTGTCATTTTTGTCATTTTTGTCATTTTTGTCATTTTTGTTATTTTTGTCATTTTTGTCATTTTTGTCATTTTTGTCATTTTTGTCATTTTTGTCATTTTTGTCATTTTTGTCATTTTTGTCATTTTGTCATTTTTGTCATTTTTGTCATTTTTGTCATTTTTGTCATTTTTGTCATTTTTGTCATTTTGGTCATTTTTGATCATTTTTTTCGTGTTTGTCATTTTTGTCATTTTGGTCATTTTTGATCATTTTTTTCGTGTTTGTCATTTTTGTCATTTTTGTCATTTTTGTCATTTTTGTCATTTTTGTCATTTTTGTCATTTTTGTCATTTTTGTCATTTTTGTCATTTTTTGTCATTTTTGTCATTTTTGTCATTTTTGTCATTTTTGTCATTTTTGTCATTTTTGTCATTTTTGTCATTTTTGTCATTTTTGTCATTTTTGTCATTTTTGTCATTTTTGTCATTTTTGTCATTTTTGTCATTTTTGTCATTTTTGTCATTTTTGTCATTTTTGTCATTTTTGTCATTTTGGTCATTTTTGATAATTTTTTTCGTGTTTGTCATTTTTGTCATTTTGGTCATTTTTGATCATTTTTTTCGTGTTTGTCATTTTTGTCATTTTTGTCATTTTTGCTATTTTTGCTATTTTTGTCATTTTTGTCATTTTTGTCATTTTTGTCATTTTTGTCATTTTTGTCATTTTTTTCTTTTTTGTCATTTTTGTCATTTTTGTCAGTTTTGTCATTTTTGTCATTTTTGTCATTTTTGTCATTTTTGTCATTTTTGTCATTTTTGGTCATTTTTGATCATTTTTTTCGTGTTTGTCATTTTTGTCATTTTTGTCATTTTTTTCGTGTTTGTCATTTTTGTCATTTTTGTCATTTTTGTCATTTTTGTCATTTTTGTCATTTTTGTCATTTTTGTCATTTTTGTCATTTTTGTCATTTTTGTCATTTTTGTCATTTTTGTCATTTTTGTCATTTTTGTCATTTTTGTCATTTTGGTCATTTTTGATCATTTTTTTTCGTGTTTGTCATTTTTGTCATTTTTGTCATTTTTGCTATTTTTGTCATTTTTGTCATTTTTGTCATTTTTGTCATTTTTGTCATTTTTGTCATTTTTTTCTTTTTTGTCATTTTTGTCATTTTTGTCATTTTGTCATTTTTGTCATTTTTGTCATTTTTGTCATTTTTGTCATTTTTGTCATTTTTGTCATTTTTGTCATTTTTGTCATTTTTGTCATTTTTGTCATTTTTGTCATTTTTGTCATTTTTGTCATTTTTGTCATTTTTGTCATTTTTGTCATTTTTGTCATTTTTGTCATTTTTGTCATTTTGGTCATTTTTGATAATTTTTTTCGTGTTTGTCATTTTTGTCCTTTTGGTCATTTTTGATCATTTTTTTCGTGTTTGTCATTTTTGTCATTTTTGCTATTTTTGTCATTTTTGTCATTTTCGTCATTTTGTCATTTTTGTCATTTTTGTCATTTTTGTCATTTTTGTCATTTTTGTCATTTTTGTCATTTTTGTCATTTTTGTCATTTTTGTCATTTTTGTCATTTTTGTCATTTTTGTCATTTTTGTCATTTTTGTCATTTTTGTCATTTTTGTCATTTTTGTCATTTTTGTCATTTTTGTCATTTTTTGTCATTTTTGTCATTTTGTCATTTTTGTCATTTTTGTCATTTTTGTCATTTTTGTCATTTTTGTCATTTTTGTCATTTTTATCATTTTTGTCATTTTTGTCATTTTTGTCATTTTTGTCATTTTTGTCATTTTTGTCATTTTTGTCATTTTTGTCATTTTTGTCATTTTTGTCATTTTTGTCATTTTTGTCATTTTTGTCATTTTTGTCATTTTTGTCATTTTTGTCATTTTTGTCATTTTTGTCATTTTTGTCATTTTGTCATTTTTGTCATTTTTGTCATTTTTGTCATTTTTGTCATTTTTGTCATTTTGTCATTTTTGTCATTTTTGTCATTTTTGTCATTTTTGTCATTTTTGTCATTTTGTCATTTTTGTCATTTTTGTCAATTTTTGTCATTTTTGTCATTTTTGTCATTTTTGTCATTTTTGTCATTTTTTGTCATTTTTGTCATTTTTGTCATTTTTGTCATTTTTTGTCATTTTTGTCATTTTTGTCATTTTTGTCATTTTTGTCATTTTTGTCATTTTTGTCATTTTTGTCATTTTTGTCATTTTTGTCATTTTTGTCATTTTTGTCATTTTTGTCATTTTTGTCATTTTTGTCATTTTTGTCATTTTTGTCATTTTTGTCATTTTGTCATTTTTGTCATTTTTGTCATTTTTGTCATTTTTGTCATTTTTGTCATTTTTGTCATTTTTGTCATTTTTGTCATTTTTGTCATTTTTGTCATTTTTGTCATTTTTGTCATTTTTGTCATTTTTGTTCATTTTTGTCATTTTTGTTATTTTGTCATTTTTGTCATTTTTGTCATTTTTGTCATTTTTGTCATTTTTGTCATTTTTGTCATTTTGTCATTTTTGTCATTTTTGTCATTTTTGTCATTTTTGTCATTTTTGTCATTTTTGTCATTTTTGTCATTATTGTCATTTTTGTCATTTTTGTCATTTTTGTCATTTTTGTCATTTTTGTCATTTTTGTCATTTTTGTCATTTTTGTCATTTTTGCCAATTTTGTCATTTTCGTCATCTTTGTCATTTTTGCCTTTTTTGTCATGATTTTGCACAGCAAGCTCTAATGATGTCCCCATTTCGCTAGTTGTTGTTGTTCATTTTCCCCAGCACTGCTTCAGTGAAGCCTTTTGATTTATACTGCCATTTTGAAGGTTTGCCGCAACCAGCCAGCAATGGATGTGACACTGCGCCAAAGTCAATATTGGAAATGGCAGTGCTTTTGCTGGCACCATTTTACGCTGGCCCAAAATCGGATTTTATCATGTCAAACCAACGAAACCTGATAATGACCAGGGACACCGAGGTCATACACGTGTCCTAGGACCATAGGATAGCATCACATCGCATCGATTTTGGACGAATTCGGATTGGTCCATCGAAGCTTCGTCCGTAGCCATTCTGAAGCCAGCAGGACCAAACATAGCAGTAGTAAGTAGAGACAACCCGTGACCCATCATTCATTTCCGGCAAAAGGGGACATATTCCGGTTTGTGTTCGGCTTTATCGAATCGACGACAGCCAAAAGCGTCGAATAGCATCAAAGGCGGTTCCTGGCGAGAACGACGACGACGTCGACGTATGTTACGGTCCCAGCTGCCCATTGATTATCAACTAGACATGGACCATTGATGGAAATTGCTACATGGCAGATCGTTCAAAGCTCGGTAATGTCCGGATTGGAACAACTTGAAATTTGAAATTTTGTTTTTTAAATGATAAAATAATATTTGAATTTTAATGTAATGGCATTTGATGTTGATCCATTAAGTGAGCTTAAATTTTTTGAATGAATATTTTATATAAAAGCCACATGAATTCAAAATTTTTAAATACACCTATGCTTAAGAAAACCCTTTTTCATATATTAATTCACATGCTGATGAAATTGAGGCATAGAATTAAATATTTGTCGTGAATTTTTCTAAAACTTCATTATTAAATCCAGAGATATGCAAATCGTGGCACGATGGTTGTATTCGTCTCTCGATCCGTTCTTGTGCGGCCCGCAAAGATTTTTTCAATTTTCATTTACCTATTTCTGTTTTTTATTTCTTAGATAAATTGCAAATTATCACAAAATATTAGTCCATACTAAATCAGACACACCCAAGTAACACAGATCAAGCCAATTGGAATTTTGAGTTTTAATATTGTTTTATGAAGACTTTTCGATGGTATTCAATTTTTAAAACGGCTTTATTGTAACATAGGAAATGTTTCATTTATCGTGTGTTTTAAAAGAGCCCTGAAAGTTTTGCTAAGGCTTGAATAAAACAATATCTTAAGAGTATTGTAATAATGTTGCAAAAGTATTGCTAAAGATTTAATAAAGCACATACTTTCCTGTTTTTATTGGAGCTTTGGTACCAGTTTTAATAATGCGCTCAATGCGCTTTTAAAACTAGCGTTCAAGCCAAGTTGAAAAACTGTTGTATTGGAACATTGGATATAGACATGATAAAACTAAGTAACAGATGGTTTGACAATCGAGAAGAACGTATACACGCTTAAACTTGTTTACCTCTTTTTGAGATAGCATAACCTGTTTTGAAAGGGTTATCACTTTAAATTGAGTTTTTAACAGTTACATAACCTAACTACATATTCAAAATACAATTATTTCGGAATTCACGATTCAGGCAATGTATTTCACTATTTCTTTAATCGTTTGCTAAACGTGTTATTGCGCTTCATCAAATCGTCATTTGTCGATTTAAGAAATCGTTTGGTTATAATCCTCAATCATACGGGTTATTATTAAGGTTTAAGGACAGGCTTTTGATTACAGAAAATGATCTATTTCTAAAGAGTCTGAGATTATTTGATATCAATACCTACTTGTCATTTAAAGGTAATTGACCAAGCTTTAATCATAGTCAAAAGGAAACAAAACGAAAAGTTTCATGAATGCCTTTTGCCAAGCAACAAATCGAAATGATCTCATTTATTGCGACAAACTTATCTTACTCAAAAATGGATGAATACATCATGAGCGTGTATTCCATTTAGAGAAACGTCGAACGAAGTTGTGATTTAAGGTCTCTTAAAACCATTTTAAAACTGTTTGTTGAAATTGTTTTATTACAACATTTTTCAAACCGGCAAAAAACAATTTTAAAACTGTTTTACAACTGCCTTAAAATGTTCAACATTAACTTACTGAACGCCATGTTGATTATGAAACTGAATCGAATTTACTGACGCCATCTTGCTGGAAATAATATTATAATACTAAAAACTAGACAATTTCAACAAATTTGACAATGTTTGCGGTACTATTTGTTGTATAGGTAATAAATTTCAAAGAAAAACAAAAGTTGCATAATTTGAGCAAATTTAAATGTTACCTAAATTATTATTTTTTAATTAAAAAAATTCTTAAAATTGTGTCAAACTTGATTTTCTTTTAGGCGCGCATATGTTTTGATGCTATTTCGTATATATTTCACCAGAAATCTGAGGTTGCAGGAAGTTTTTGGCTAAGACATATTAAAAATGAAAATGGAATTTTTTTTTAAAATAATCTAAATGCAATCATCACCAATCACCAAATGTTTGGGAGAGGAAGTGATAACACGAGAAAAAACGGAACAGAAAGCTCCCACAGTAGAGTATCTATCAAATTTCACAGCTCCCACATTACAATTCCAATCAGATTCCACAGCTCCCACAGTAAAATTCCTATCAGATTCCCTTACGTAGTTTTAAAGGAGCTGTGGATAGTCTTAAAAGAGCTCTGAAAGGTTTCTTGAGGCTATGTCTATAAGGTCGAATAAAACTATTCTGTTGGATGTTTTATTATAGCGTATAGAATTAGCTATAAAAACGTTAACAAAATAGGCCCTTTTGGCCATATGTTAACTTTAAAGTAGTTGTGCTAATAGCGTAAAATGCGCTTTGGCTTATGAAGTAGCTTTAGGAAATAGTCTTAAGCGGACTGTTAAGGTTGGAATAAAACTTAAATTGTTACTTGGGACACTTATCTGTCAGTCACTTGCTCAAACATTAATTCGTCCCTTAATCCTCCAGATCGTTGCCTTTTTCAAAACGTCTATTGTGCATTTTAATAGGTTATTAATAATTATTATTTCAGATAACATTTTTTCTTACTTCTATTCCACCAGCTGCCCCTCGTTTCTTTGAAATTGTACTACTTCTTCAATCCATAATTTTTTTTCTCCCACGGTAGCAGACTATTTCTTGTCTCGCCAAGATCTTCTGAACAGTATATTGTCATTCGTGCACATCCGAAATCCAAATTGCACATTCTCGTTTATCCAGCCTTCTATTAAAACGTAGAAAAAATCGGGTGAAATGAGGATTCAGAAAAATTTCATCTAAGAAATTTTTGGTCCCTTCGATTACTCGTTTTTTTACACAAAAAATTATAGTTTACAAGAATTTATAACGCAAAGGTGCTAGAAAAAGAAAAAGTTACCATTTCAGATCGAAAATCTCCAGTGTGCAATAATGTTACAAAGGATAGCAAATGAATCTTTGAATTCAACATAGTTTATATGGATTAAGATTTTCAAAATTTTAATCCAGATCCTGGTATTAGCTTAGCTTAGCTTAGCTTGATTGACTACTCACATCCACCTTTAATCATTGAATCCGAAATGCTTAATCATTAGATTTGAAAAGTTTTTAATCCTGGCTCTGTACATTGTGCTGACTTTTTGAATTAAATGTATTTTACGAATATATCTTGATTGATATCATCATTTTTTATGCATTTCGAACACCATAATCGCAGGCGTGGCTCAGTAGAAATAAATCCACATCGCCAATGGTTGCTACTCCGTGATTGACCGAGGCCATCAGTTTTGTACAAAGGTCAAAAGAATGGTACTTGGGATTAGTATTTCATTCTCATTGTACAAAACTGATGCTCTCTCTTTGAACATCAATAACGGCGCCGGCCACGTCCTAGTAGTCAATGGATAGTTGGGAAAAATTAAGAAAGGGATGAAAGATATAACTTTGCGCTTTAGGACCGAGGTCACCTCTGCATCCTAGCAAATAATTTTTTCTGGGATGGGGTGAAAGGATATGATCAGGAGACACTTCTGACTAGTGTAAAGATCAGAATAAACTATAATTTAAATCCTAACCTTATGTTGGATTCTGGAGGAATGTTAAATATGATTCATGCAAATGTATTTTGTTTTCATGATATTTTCAACGAAAACCTAAAAAAAAAAAATTTACTGAACATCTTGACTTCCTACTTGAAATTCTTTATTTTTTAACATAATTCAACCAATGCTTTCTTTTTTTGCATTTTTGCACGATTTTTTTAAGCTTTAATAACTTTTTTACAAAAGACGAAAAAACTGATTTTTAAATCAATAAAAACTGGTTTTGAATAATTCAATATAAACTGTTAATGAATAAAATGTACGAATAAATCAGTCTTATGTTTTTGATTAATGATTGGTTTTTTCAAAAAAGTACAAAAAAAATTATACAGGCTAATATAATCATCACTTTGTTTTAACTTCATCAATCATGAAACAATATTTTACTATCCTTGTACCGGCGTATTATTGTTAATCCTGATCCTGGTATTGTTGATAATCTACATTCAGGATCAGGTAAGGGTTCTAAGAGTACCCGAGATAAGGCTTCACAATCTGTTACACATCAATACCCAATATTAGGATCTAGCATGTGTATCCCCAATCAGATTTCAGAAAAAAATTCGGATCAACCACAGGACACGAAATCAAGAACCTGAATCAGTTCAGCTTCAGCATATGAATCTTTATGCGGAGCTTATATCCTGAGTGTCCAGATTCGTGATCAAGATCCAGGATCAGAATTACAGATCAGAACCGAAATCCAGGACCTAAGATTAAGTCCATTTTGAGGGTTCAAGATCACGCTCGCTTAAAGGATCGAGATCAAGTTCAGGACCCCGGATCGTGATATGGGATATTGATTTCGGAAAATCGATGGAAAAAATTGTTTTTTTATTAGAAAATAGCTTGCTTATTTAAAACGTTGATGCATATTTGGCTCATTTTATATTTCTTAACGATTATTCTTCCATCCATACAAAATAATAAAAAATATAAAATATATAAGCTTAGTAGGGGCTTGTGATATTGCTCAGTTGGCAAGTCTGTAGTCTCCTGAGTCGATGTCCGCGAGTTCGAGCCCAAGAGTAAACATCGAACACAGTTGTACCAGATAATTTTTTCGATAACGATCTGCCAACTGTAACGTTGATATAAGTCGCGAATGCCATAAAGATGGTAAAACGACTACTTATAATCAAAACAAAAAAAAAGCTTAGTGAAAACTTTAGGAACTAGGTTATTTATTAATCAGGTCTTTGAAAAGAGGACTTTATTTATAGATCGCGTTAGGGGAACTATTAAACTTTTTTTTGTTAGTCCTATACAAAATTATGTTCTCCACACCCAAATCTGTCGTTAAGAGGTTGAGCTACCAGATTCCAAGACATTATGCAATTTTGGGATGCCCTACTCTGGGAATCTGAATCACAATTTGTATCAGGATTGAGATCGAACTCGGTATCAACATCGATATCATTATAAGAATAAGGATCGGGATTAGGATAAGGTCAGGATTAAGATCAGAATTTTAACCCTAATCTGGTACAGGTTCCGGAAGTATCAGGATCAACGTCGGATTGAGGGGCAATTTCTCCGGCCTCCTGGGTCAAGGGGCCCCCCGAGAAGATGATCTGAACAGTTATCAAAACTAGCAAACTATGAAAAAAGTTCACAATTGAGGCGCTTGGGATCAGAGGGGTGCTAGTGCCTAAATGATAGTTTCGAAAAAACGCGTTTCAAAGTTGTGAAGATGCTTGATTTTTCATATATTTTTTAATTCGAAAAAGTGTTAGAAAAATTATAAAAAATCTGAGTTTTGCATCAGATGAACATTGAAACATGGAGAATCGTTTGGTATACTTAACTCGAAATTGATATTTTTGGCACTTGCACCCCTCTGATCCTGAGGGCCTCAATTAATGAAATCTGAAACTAGGACGGGTACCCTCCAAAATTTAAATGAATTAAGGACTTGTAGCTCAGCGTTTATAATACAAATCCGAATTCTTTTTTTTAACATTCAAGTTCGAAGCTTGATCCAGAGATTTTTGAAATCTGATAAAAAATATCGAATACGGTCCTTTATTTTTCCATTTTCTAAAGAATATCTACCAACATTCGATATCCACGTCTCGGTGGTCGAGTGGTTAGCGTGGTAAGACGGTAATCGCTTGTCCACTGATGACATGGGTTCAATTCCCATCTCGGTACTGGGTGTTTAATGTTAATCTTAAGTTTTCCATGTCATTTATTCAGTCTGTAAAGCCTAAATCGGCTAAGACGGTGTATGTCTTTAAAAAAAAGATATCCAAGTTTTGAAGTTTTCTAAGACACAATCAATGATTTGATTGAATATTACAATGCTAATTATTTTTTCTAAAGTTTAAGCCGTTTCCAATAATGAATGATGAAAAGTGCTCCTTAATTAAATTGTCATTCAATTCCAAAGTAAGTTTTGATTTTTGTTTTTAAAATTATGTACTGATTTTGAGCTCATATCTCGATGACTGAACAAAGCTCTGGACTGGATTTTCATTTGAAACTCTTAATTTACGGTTTATCTGATAGAACCAATTTAGTTATCGAGAATAGGCATCGCTGATTTTTGCATCATTCAAAAGCTGGGACTTTCCCCATTCATTGGAGCCCAAATTTGAAATAATCCATCGGGATGTCTAGAACAATTTTTTTGAAGAGTTTTTAACTTTTTTGATGGTTTTTCCAAGCTTAAATCTAACTTATCATTGTTAAAACACTTGTCTTATCGTTATTGTTATATCAACTCTATATGACAATAAAATGATCGAATAGGAAAATTTCCTGGCAAAAACAACTTTGTTGAAGACATTAAAGTGGTATAAATTAAGAGAAAAGAGTTTTAATGTTGCAAACAGAGTAATTATTATTTCATATGAAAAATCTGTTAAAAATCCTCATCGCTGATTGTATCAAGACAAGAAATAGTAAACTGTCGAATAATTATTGATTGTAGAGTATTTAAATGTTCAGGATCATTTCTTCACATTAAAAAATAAATGTTGTACAAAAATTTGATTACGATTTTCTGAAGTAAAGAACATTTATATGGTTTTATTATGAGAAGAGGTAGCTCCTGCTCTACTAGAAAATTTTGTTACTCCTTTTTTACTTTGAGCAATGTAACATCTTGAATATGTGCAAAATCTATGCCAAATTATTAAGGAAAACTATGTTAAGCATTTCAAGTCGCTGGTAAAATTAATTTGCATGACGCGATCAGCTTTGAGGAGTGTTGTTATTATTTTTATTTTCATGAAAATAAGAAAAGAACGTTCCAGGGGAGAGCCAAAAAGCAGAAATCCAAAGACAAATGTTAGCAGTGCTCAATACTACCAGATAAAAAATCTGCAGTTTTTAATAACAGCTTAAATATTTGAAAAACAAATATTTTTGTTATTTGAACAAATGCGAAAATTTTAGAAAACATAATTAAAAATTTGCAAAAAAAAATTGATAAATTTTAACACAGTCAATCAGCTAAAAGTAAATTGAGAAAATATTTTCTAATAATTCTTTTAAATCAAATCAACCACTAAAATTGGTTGCAAACAATGTTTTTCTTTTTCAATTAGATCGAAAAAAAATTAATGAATGACATGAGCTAAATAAAGTTCGTCTACTTTTGACAAAAATGAACAAATTTTGAAATTTTGCCTAAAAATGTAGTTGTTTATATTTACATTCTATCACATTTTTCATACAAAAATGCCTCTTAAAACGTTAACTTATGCAATCAAACAAGAACAAAAGGTTGAAAATGTTTTTGGTTTTATACAATGACACTTTACCATCCTTGTGCTAACGTTGTACAATCGATCAACAGTGAAAAATATGAAAACCTTCAAAAATAATTAATGAATATGAATGATTTTTAACAAAGATATTTTGTTTTGATATCCACGAGGATTATTTGGGCTTAAATTTCAAAAGTAAGTCGAAATTATTTCCAATATCAATTTATTTTTTAGAATCAATTCTTCAAACGTACTTAAGATTCCGCTTTTCAATTCTGATTTCTTTTTAAAATTATATAAATTTATGGTATTTTTTTATATTTCGGATCTTTAAAGTTTTTACTCGTTTTTGGGATTTTAACTGAGATTCTCTAAATGAAATTTTGAATTTTTAATGTTGAACCCACTTGCTTTTGAAAACTTTTATTCTGCGCAAAAATTTGAGACTGGAACTTTTAACTGTATATTTGTGTTTCACAAGTGTGTTCCTAAAGGAAAATTTTGATTTAACTTTGACTTCGATTTTTTCAACCGATACTTTATTGTGAAGATACATATTTGATAAGGATCTCTCGAGTTTGAATTCTAGTAGCCAAATACTCTTATGCCAAATTTAGATTTAGATTGAAAAAATTGTATGAGAGCCCACATATCCGTTTTTCTTCCACTGGATGGAAGGAGCGATATCAAGCAATCATAGAAAGATTCCTTAAACACTATCAGCTTCTCTTGCCTATTTTGGTTTTGTTTGCTGGATTTTGAAATTATAGAAAACACTCCCTCCTCTGTTTCTATCTTACCACTGGAAGGAGGGAGGGTTCTGCAACCGTTCTGGAAATATAAAGCCTATCCGAATACCCTTTTATGCCAAATTTTGTTCCATTTCCATTTGTTCCGTGTTGTGTAAAACACTGAGATAGAGCCCTCCGCCCTCCATTCCTACACTCAGGCAAATTCTTATTACAATTTTCATAAGATGCTTCTTATGAACCGCTATTTAGAGTGAAAAATTGTTTTTCATAAGAGTCTTATGAAATTTTTCTTATTCTCATAAGAATTTCTTATGAAAAATTGAAGAATTGGCATTGTGAAAAAATAATGAACACATTCATTCCATCAGTCATGTATTTTAACGTCTTCAGAAGCACTCACTTATTGTAAAGTTTTTACTTTTACTGATGTGCGCATGATTTTATTCTTCTAAATGGTAAGTTTGAGTTGAAATTTATATTTAGTTGAAAATATTTAAAAACTCAATAGAAACATTTTAGGTTTTATTTACTTTTCCGCTTGGTTACCGGGAAAAAAAAGTGCGAAATCAATGGTACGAAACGCAATAAAACTTTTTTATGGAACCGGGTGTTGATGTTTTTCCATACGAATTAAGCAGGGAATAAAATAAAAGGAAAAATAATCTTGAATTATTTTAATTTTATGCGACATTTCTTTTCCCATAAGAACACCTTATAAAAAGCAATAACCCCCTCATTGAAACCGGTGTTCATCGTTTGAGTTCATTCCATCATAAGACAATCTTATGAATTTCATTATTTTTTCTTATGGCGCCACTTCATAAGAGAATCTTATGGCCTACATAATAGGATTTTTCTGAGTGTATCCTTCCACTGCACTGGAAGATGAAAGGGGTCAGTATCCATCCAATTTAAAATTTCTCCTATTCATATACCCTCTTATGCCAAATTTGTTTTCATTCGCTCGATATGTTCGAGTAGTTTAAATGCTTGAGTACTCTAAAAAATTGTATGAGAGCACCCCTCCCCTCCTTACAATGGGAAGGAAGAAGAGAGGGTTACCAAACCACCCTAGGAACCTAAAAAACCTCCATGTCCAATTTATCTCGATTTACATGATTAGTACTAGAGTCATGGTTCTTTTGATTCGAAGACCTACTTCCCCCTACCAGTGAAGGGGAGGGGTCTCAAATTATATTCAACACTTTCCCAAGTCTTCAATGAATCCATCTATATAGTTCCACACGAATCAGCTTAGTAGTTTCCGAGTCTAACAACAGACAGACAGAAATTCATTTTTATGCAGAAAAAAAAAACAATAAGAATTTGTTTTTCATTAAGCTAACTTCATAAACAAAAAATAGTCTTTTCCCATTCATTGCCTTGAAAAAATATCTCAATGAAATTCCAAACCAAAAAGGCAGGGGACCAACCCGTCGTTCCTCAGTCCCCCTTTTAATGAAAGCGTTTTTCCGGAAAATCCTCCCATTGAAAAGTACAAAGCTCTTACATGCTGCTGCATCTCGCGATTGAAGTATGGGGTTGATTTTTTTCCCGTTATTTACTTTTATTTTCCAATCACTCCCTTTACAGTCAATCAGTCACTGACTGCTAGTCGAATGGTCTTACACTGTCTGTGTCAGTCTGTTTTTTCCTGCTATTCAACCCCCTCTCCCAACCGCGATTGACGGTTTGTTTTGCTATTTCTGACGTCTCGTTGTTTGGTTTTGGTTGGAGTTTGTCCCAAGTTTTTCCCCCCCGTTTTCGATTTCCCCAAAGAGGGGGTAATGGTGCCGATGATGATGATGATGGTGATATTGGTAAAACTGTGACGAAGGGTGAAGACGAGAAAGCGCGGGGAGATTGCGGTACTAGATAAAATGCCTTCGATACCGCCACGCGAATGCAGCTTGTACGACGACGACTGAATGGAAACCCGAGCTGGGTAATAGAATCATCTGGCAAGTGATCGATTGGAAGCTGCGGGAGATTTTGAAACGGTTTATTTCCAGTACATTGAAATCGAGGACGCCACTAGTGAGTGCTTTGTCAATGCAATGCAATCCTATGGAATGGCCCCTCAGACTGGGCTGATTGAGCTGTTGACATTCGATGGAAGCTGTTTGCTATTTTCCCGGAAAAACACCATCATTGAAGTTATTCGTTTGGAATGACAAACGATCAAATTGAAAAAAAAAAAGGCTCGGAAAAAATTGTAAAGATGCATGGTTTTCAAAAAAGAACCCTCTAAACCGAATGCCTCAAATTACATAAAAGCTACTTTCGAGAAATCCCGCTTTGAAGTTTTTAATATTATTACCTCACAAGAATGGTTACAAAATAGCTCTTCTGGTGAATACAATTTTGTGGCGGAAATTTTGCATTTCAATACATAAAACCTGGTGCAAGTATAATTTTGATGATAAAAAAAATAGTTTGAAGAAAAATATTTGAGTTAGCTAAAAACAAGAGAGATACAGCAATTTTAAGCGAGGAGTGCCAAACTAATTTTTGAGTTGTTCAATAAAAATACCTTCTATGTCAAACTGTAGCACTTTCAATTTTTGTCATAGAAGTATTAGTTTTTAAAAATATGCACACTGTGAGATGGATGTTCAATTTAACAAAACAAGTTGTTTTGAAAACATTGTGACGTTATGCTAAAATGGATTTTAAATAATTTTATTGAATTCCCGTCACTACGAACTTTCATGGAATTGCTCAGCTTTTTTTTATTCTTGTTCAAATCAACTATTAAAACAGAAAAAAACTTTTAAAAAATGCGTTGCAACGGAACACAACTTCCCGATAAATGGTAAAAATATGCCAACCTGGAGAGTCAAACATTGTCGCAAGAAAAAAGCAGCTGCCAAGCACCTTGTGTTCTAATTATTTCTTGTTTTTTTTTGCTGTTTCCACATCTTCTACAATTTAACTCCTATGTTGCTAACATCTCTCGATGAGATTAGCAAATTCTTATGGCCAGAGAAGAAAACTAGCGCCGTCGTTTTATGGCACATTCATTTAGCATATCCTTGCACTGCAGGAAAACTTTTTGCTCATAACTTTCTGTAAGAAGCTCTCTGGAGCCACCCGCTGTGCTCTGAGACAGCTGGCTATTAAATTTAATCGCCACTTGTTGTGAAATTCTTCACCGAAGCTCAGTCAAATTTTCAAGAAAACATGTTTACGTTGGATGCACCTGTTTTTTGCTAGTCTTGATTAAAAGCTGGGAAAAAAAGGAAACTAGTTCCATCGGAAAATGGCTTTGGCTAATATCTCCAGAGGCGGAAAGTTTAGAGTGAGAGACAACTACGGAGAAAAACACACTGCATAAAACAAACTTTTAATCCAGGTTATGTGCTCATATGTTGCTGCAGAAGCACGTTTTAGTCGGTTTATTTATGAAAGAAAGTTAGTTTTCCTTTGTTGTTCGTTATTCTGTTTCAATGCTGCAGCATGTCTCTCCGGTGTAGTTTTTGTGACAAGGCTCGGGGGAAAGCTCTTTTTATTTTCCCGATTTTCTTCTACTGCATGAATTTGCGGCAGCTCTCTTCATAACAACTGTTGCTCCCAATGCTGCAGAGAATGTGCAGCACATTGCAGCTGCCAGGACGAGCTGCATCAAATGACGTACAGCATTTCTGAAAGAAGTTTTACACACTGAAATAAAACTAAGCATCAAATAAACGTTTCCACCAATTTTCTAAAAAATCATTGTTTTGACAAATCAATTCTGGTTGAACTTGAAGAAATTAAACCATGTTCCAATGTATTTAGCAAATGACAATAACGGTGCCTTTTTCAAAACTCACATGTGAAATTTAAGTCTATCTTTAGGCGTGCAATTTTTCGATGCACGTGGAAAGACGACTCGCAAGATAAAAAAAAATCTAAAATTCTGTCATGGAAAACTGCCAAAAAGTTAGTCGACTGGTTAGTGCTGAAGCTACCTACTGGAAGTTGCTGCTCCCGGTGGTTCATAAATATGCCGCTCAGCACCAAAGTCACCACGGGATGGCACTTGTTGATGACTTTCAACGACGATTTGATGTCGTATTATCTTTTTTTGCAGCTTCACTTCACTTCTCATAACAGGAGGACACCATTTTTCTTAGCATCCATCACCAAGTTGACATCAAAGAACGTTTGAAAAGAGTGTTATGAATTTTAAGAAAATGTAAAATGACAAAAATGCCATACATGACATAAATGACATAAATGACATAAATGACATAAATGACATAAATGACATAAATGACATAAATGACATAAATGACATAAATGACATTATTGACATAAAGACATAAATGACACAAATGACATAAAGACATACACCGTCTTAGCCGATTTAGGCTCTGCAGACTGAATAAACGACGTGGACAACTTGAGACTAACATTTTTTTTTTCATCTTGAGGCAGGGAAAATCTCCCGGAAGTTGATTTTTTTTCAGAACCATTCTCCGAAGGCATAAAACCTCCTCACTTTTTATTCAAACTTATTTTTTCAACGTTTTTACAGTTTACAATTTTGTTATAACATTTTTTTTTCTTAACACAATTCGATATATTTTAGTTATTGTTCATTTGCAGCTGGAGACGGTGGGCGGTGGGCGGTGGGCGGTGGTTTTGTGAAGGTGGGTTATGTGGTGGCGGTGGCTGGCGGAGAGGAAGAAAAAAAAATGATACGGTGGCAATTAGTGGCGGTTGTGTTTGAAGTGAGGACTTGTCTTCTCTTTCAAGCCTCCAGTGAGATTAATCTCTGTTAAGGAGGCTTTGATGAACTATTCTACTGCAGGTTCAACGATCTAGTTTGTTTTGCTTTCAGTTACGTTAAATAGTTTTCTAAATTGGCTTTAAGGTAAATTTTTATTTGCTGCTTGAAACTTTGTTTGTTTCTGATGAGTTTCAAGTGTGGAGGCAGATTGTTATATTTAATTTTACTGAAATATGCGGGGGATCTCTTCATCTTTTCAGTGTTTGCTCTTCTCAGAGTTAGATTGCCTCTAGAACTTGTTGATTGTGATGGAAAGACGGATGGTGTAATATACTGTGGATTTGTACGACACTTTGCAGCTCTCTTAGGGCAGCTATTGGCAGAATTGACACCGAGGCTGCTTCAAAAAGGTTAATCGTCGGATAAAGTCTGGGTTTCTTGAACACTCCTTTGAGACAACGGTTTTGCAAAGCTTGCAGAGGTTTTATGTCTCGTTTTCTCGCAGCTCCCAAACGGAGACCATGTATTGCAACTTAGATTGCACAAATGCATGGTATAGATGTGTCAGATGTTTGGTGGGTACGAATCTGGATAGCTCCCATATCATGCTGAGTTCTTTTCGTAGGCGGTCTATATGCTTGTCCCATCTTATCAGTTCATCAAATATAAGTCCTAGATACTTGAACGATTTGACTTGTTCAATGACTGTTGAACCAACTTGGAGCTGCTGGTGAGATTCGGGCTGCCGGTAAGTAGATCGGAACATGACATATTTTGTCTTGTCCAGGTTGAGCGAGAGTAGATTAGCATTAAAGTATTATTGAAGAGTTTTAAGATCTTCTGACATCTCAGCTAGAACTATCCTTACATCGCAGTTCTCGTAAGACAAGGAGGTATCGTCAGCGAAAAGTCTTGGTTTTCCGTGCAAATGAAGCCTATGGATATCATTCACATACAAGATGAACAGCAAGGGTCCCAGGTTGCTGCCTTGAGGAACTCCAACGGGAAGGTATCCGAGATCACTAGTCGATTGATTAATTTCTACATACTGCTTTCTATTCGCAAGATAGTCAGCGAAGAGAGAATTGGCAATACCTCTGATTCCGTAGGCATCCAATTTGTTCAGTAGTATGGAATGGTCGATCGTGTCGAACGCTTTTTTCAGATCTAGGAATAACACACCCATTAACTTGCGATTATCGAGGGCGTTGTGTATATCATCGACTAGTTCAGACACTGCTGTTAATGTACTGGAGCCTTCTCGGAAGCCATATTGATAGCAGTACAAAAGGTTGTGCTGCTTCAGGAATTGCAAAACACGAGTTGCTAGAAGTTTTTCCAGGATTTTACTAAATACGGATAAAACCGATATGGGGCGGTAGTTGCTGCAATTCGTTTTTTTTCCCTGCTTTGCATATCGGAATGACACGTGCTGTTTTAGGAGATTCCGGGAATCCACCTGATTGAATACAGCCATTGAATATGTCTCGGATCAATGGGGCTAAAATGTTGTGATGAGTTTTGACAAATTGCGCCGAAACAAACAATTTAACACCCAGTACCGAGATGGGAATCGGACCCATGCCATCAGTGGACCAGCGATTACCGTCTTAGCACGCTAACCACTCGACCACCGAGACGTAAATGACATAAATGACAAAAATGACAAAAATGACAAAAATGACAAAAATGACAAAAATGACAAAAATGACAAAAATGACAAAAATGACAAAAATGACAAAAATGACAAAAATGACAAAAATGACAAAAATGACAAAAATGACAAAAATGACAAAAATGACAAAAATGACAAAAATGACAAAAATGACAAAAATGACAAAAATGACAAAAATGACAAAAATGACAAAAATGACAAAAATGACAAAAATGACAAAAATGACAAAAATGACAAAAATGACAAAAATGACAAAAATGACAAAAATGACAAAAATGACAAAAATGACAAAAATGACAAAAATGACAAAAATGACAAAAATGACAAAAATGACAAAAATGACAAAAATGACAAAAATGACAAAAATGACAAAAATGACAAAAATGACAAAAATGACAAAAATGACAAAAATGACAAAAATGACAAAAATGACAAAAATGACAAAAATGACAAAAATGACAAAAATGACAAAAATGACAAAAATGACAAAAATGACAAAAATGACAAAAATGACAAAAATGACAAAAATGACAAAAATGACAAAAATGACAAAAATGACAAAAATGACAAAAATGACAAAAATGACAAAAATGACAAAAATGACAAAAATGACAAAAATGACAAAAATGACAAAAATGACAAAAATGACAAAAATGACAAAAATGACAAAAATGACAAAAATGACAAAAATGACAAAAATGACAAAAATGACAAAAATGACAAAAATGACAAAAATGACAAAAATGACAAAAATGACAAAAATGACAAAAATGACAAAAATGACAAAAATGACAAAAATGACAAAAATGACAAAAATGACAAAAATGACAAAAATGACAAAAATGACAAAAATGACAAAAATGACAAAAATGACAAAAATGACAAAAATGACAAAAATGACAAAAATGACAAAAATGACAAAAATGACAAAAATGACAAAAATGACAAAAATGACAAAAATGACAAAAATGACAAAAATGACAAAAATGACAAAAATGACAAAAATGACAAAAATGACAAAAATGACAAAAATGACAAAAATGACAAAAATGACAAAAATGACAAAAATGACAAAAATGACAAAAATGACAAAAATGACAAAAATGACAAAAATGACAAAAATGACAAAAATGACAAAAATGACAAAAATGACAAAAATGACAAAAATGACAAAAATGACATAAATGACAAAAATGACAAAAATGACAAAAATGACAAAAATGACAAAAATGACAAAAATGACAAAAATGACAAAAATGACAAAAATGACAAAAATGACAAAAATGACAAAAATGACAAAAATGACAAAAATGACAAAAATGACGACAAAAATGACAAAAATGACAAAAATCTCGGACTTAGGCGACCAAAAACTTCCAATTCCGAATTTTTCTCATATATCACAAATTTCAGCAAATTTTCCTGTCAGAAAATAAACTCGTCCGTTTTCTTCGCCCACAGCCTACTCTAGTTTTTAGTCTAGATTGTAACTGTTCTTAAAACACTCCGATTGCAATTCAATTAACCTTTTGTATTAAAACTGTATACTTGACATAAAAAACCATACACAGAAAAAAATTTTGACAATCACGTGTCATTGAAAATGGTGACCTGTAAAATAATACAACCTGTGATTAAAAAAACATGTATTTTGAAAAAAAAAATTGATTTTTTGAAAAATAAATAAACACTCATTCAAAATTACAGCAAATGTCCTGTAACAAAAAGGAGCATGACATTTGCCATAATTTTACAGTTCGAAACTAAATTACGTGTTGTTGAATTACAAGGTGCTCAATGATTTTCAGTTGCAGATCATAGAAATTCAAGTGCACCTGGCATCCCTGTTGGAAAAACGTCAAAAATTTGCGCGATGACGACCGTTTTTGTTTTTATTTTGTCTTGTTTAGTTTCGATTCTTTTTTGTGCTTGACCAACTTCGCAAAGGATCCGGTAAACGACGTCATGGCGGCTGCGGAAGTGAATTGCCGTTTTTGTGCCGACATAATTCGAGTGACAACCATTCAAGGACAACGGATTCGAGGGGAAAAAAATGTTGCCTTCGACTTAGAACGAGTTTTGAAACTATCTACCGGTGGTTCCATGGTGGAGGCCGGAACACAAGCGAAAAAAATCCATGGTGGAGGCCGGAACACAAGCGAAAAAAAGAATCAAATTATTATTTTCGAACTGTATGTCTTGGAAGGGGTAAGTTTTTTGAAACATTTTTAGAACCCAATTAACCAATTTCTCCACTCTATTTAGATCGTCATCTCAAAAAAATACAGCGAATTTGCCCCGGTGAGTTTCCATAAGTATGAGGAATGTTATCAACCAAACCGTTGACAGCTGTGCTGCAGTATGAGCCCGATTAGCGCTATATTTCATTCGATCCGTCGGGCAAAACATCCAGAAGGTTTAAGTTAAACGTTCAGCTACCCGGCGCTGCAATCGGGATCGATAAATGCAGGCGGAACCACCGAGTTGCTCAATTTCGATTCCTGGTCTATGCTGCTCAAAGTCTGCATATAATTGAGGTACGTGTTATTTTAACCAATTTGCCTGATATGTAGACATTTTAAATAATGTTTTTGACTCCCGGTTACAGGTTTGTTTTCTTTTTTATTAGCTTCCAAACAACGGCTCACTTCTGTAAGAATTTGATCGAACAGGAGATTAAGTACCTGCTAAAACAAACGGGCTATATGAGGTGTAGCTCAAGAACATCAAAGAAAAGTTGTGAAGCACACGACATTATTGAGTGCATCATCAACAAACAGCTGAACATATATGCTTTGTTCAATTTTGAAGTAGGTAGTACTGTGCTCAAAATTAATTTGTTTATAATATTAACTTTTTTTATTTAACAACTAGATCGGCTGAAGGAGGTGAAGGTGCACCAGATCTACATTACTTTACTGGCCACCATCGATATTGATCCAAACCTGGTTCACACGTTCGGTACTTTGTCCAGTGGCAGCATCAGCTTGTTATGTGTGACTTTGGTTTTATAATGTATCCCCGTTGGACAGGCTACTTGTAGCGAATGGAATTCGAATCAAAATGAAAAATCGGAAAACGATTTTCGAAAGAGTTTCAGTGATAAATATTGAAAAGCTTAAATGTTCACATTAGTCATGTGAAATTTTAACGGTGATTAGAGCTATTCCGTATTTTAAAAGAAATTGTAGATAAGGAAATTATGAAGAGAAATTATTGTTAACTTATACAAACTCAGGTGGAACAGATTTAGTGATTTAGATCATAGCAATTATCATAAAAAATGTGAAAGGATTGGTTTGTATAAAAATAAAGTAATTTAAATTCAATAAAAACTATCTGATGATTACCAAATGAAATAAATTTAATTTCCTTACTGAAATAAGAAAAAAAATCTATGCAAAAACGTACATGGTATAAAATTTTACAGGCCTGTAAGTTTAGATCAGCCTGTAAAAAACATGAACACTGAAAAATAAATGACACGTAATTTTTTTTTTCAACCTGTAAAATTACGGTAAATGTCCTGCTCCTTTTTGTTACATGATATTTACTGTAATTTTACAGCTTTTAATTTTTGCTGTGTACATCTTTTCTAGAATGGGTTGTTAATGAGAAGTGTTACTTAACAAGAACAGAGTTTTGAAGCGAACAATGTTAACATCAAAATTAAATCATCGAATACTTATTTTATTAATCGACGTAACAGACGTTTAACTCTTATGATGGTCCACAGAATAGGCAAAAAAAAATCAAAATCTAATATCTTCTACTTTATTACTGAAAATTTTGATTTAAAAAATCGTTAATGTCTTCACAAATGTTATGCTGATATTAAATATTCTTCAAAAAACCAATTTCGGCCTCATTTATTTTTTTTCCTTGTTCTACTCAATGTTCACATTGAAACAGGTTATTTTGACTGATTTCGGTGCCCTGAGTCTAAATATGCAATGTTTCTATCAGCTCTTGTTAATGAAATAACTTTTGAAAATAGGTCAAAATAATTTTAGAAAGTTCTGCACTTTTTTTACTAAACTTTAAAACAAATACAAATACAGAATTTTTAAGCTCTGAGAAAAAAGTTACAAAAGTTTTCTATTTGTTTACTTTTCCTCATTTAACGAATTTTTACAGAAGTTTTAAAACGCATTGAATTGTAGATATTTTGAAGGCATAAATCTAAACGTTTTACAGGTATCAACAAATTTGTTAAACAAAATCAAGTAACTGTTGATCTTTACTTTTTTTTCTTTTATCTTGTCAAAAAATTATTCTTGCATTGAATGCAGTATAATAAATAAAATTAGAATCATATTTTTCTTAAATGTAGGCTTGACAGCTAATTGATGATTGATTTCACTTAAAACCGACACATTTTTAAACTCCATATCACCATAACTAAATATCATAGTTCAAATTTGACAAAAGATTCTTGTAGAGAACGCTAAAATCTACTTCATCAATTATTAAAACATAAGCACCAAAATGGTTCACCCTTGAGTTATTAGTATAATTCTATAAATAAGTTTTTATAATAGTAAGTTGTGTTAATTGAGAAAAAGTCGTTAAATAACATAATCCAATCTTTTAAATCTTCAGATTTTGATTAAACTTTCAAATGAATTTACTGAATTTTATAGTACTATTTTTTCAACTTTTCATCAAAATAACCGGATTTCAAAGTTAAACTTTTTAAATTTTAAGTAATATTTTTGATAAATTTGTTGATGTTTTTTATTCGGGTTTTCCGTGTTCTGAAAACAAACCTGAAAACAACCTTTAATTTTTTTTCTTATCCAAAATTTAAATTTAAAATCACGATGTTTTTTTTCTAATTCAGAAACACTTCAGCAAAATTTTCGAATCAACTGGAGCGAAAATGAAGAATAGAAATGTTAATTTAGATTGATAATAAAAAACAATTATTTTTATTTTCATAATAATAAATCATGGTTAATTTTTACCTGATGTGACATTTATTTGAGAATTCAATTTTTTTTAAATTCAGTATTTTGAGAATATTCATTTAAAATTTTAAAACTAGACTGCTTCGAAATTATTTTGGAGTGAATTTCTAGTTCAGAATAAGAAACATCATTTTGAAAAAATTATGAATGACTTATCGGAAATATCAATCACTTTCATTGTGATTTGTTTTGGAAGTTTTTATTTATTTTATCAGTATAATTTATTATTTTTGAGTTTGTGTGATAATTTTGAGTATGAAAATGATGTAGGGAATTGCTTTCCTTATTTATTGTATAATTTTGGTTATTGTTTTAGCTGAATTTGAATTTCGAAACATATTTGATTTCAAAACTGACGATCAAAAATCCGGGCAATATCCAGGCAAATTTGGTCTAAGCGAAAAGAAAAAAAAATTAAAAAAAATGTTTCACCAATACTTATTGACAGATTTTAAATCGCATCTTAGGCTTCGCAATAAACCTTTCATGAATATTTTTGCAAAACTAACTCAAAATATTTCGTTTTGGAGATAGGGGTGAGGGGGGAATCGTGGGCCATCTTATCTTGAGTATCTCAGATGTGTGTTGAGATAAAAATCCCAATTAAACTGTCATCGTTATGGCTTTGCGTAAGCATATTTTTCTATATGTTGTTAAGTTGTCTGCGCATCATATGCTTCTTTTACTGAACCTGCTTAAAAATGTGTTTTCATAATTGAATAAGCACTCGCAAATTTCAGCGTTAATAAATCTAGATTTCAAAGCAAAAATATGCTCATATGCTTATTATCTTAGTTTTATCTTGCTCTTTCCCATGGAAGAGGAATTTTTCACGAATTATTAAAAAGTCATTCAAACGCAACCCATTTGCAAATCATAGCTTGTGGGGTACCTTGGGCCACCTTTATTTTGGTGTTTTTATACACATCCATAATTTTAAATACATTTCTCTTATCTTTAAAGTATTCTTCTGCTAAATGGAAAGTTACGGAAAATATTCTATCAATTTTATTCAATGCGATGGAAACAAACATGAATCTTGTATGAGAATTTTTGCCAAAGCGTTCGCGAGCCAGGTTTTTGAAACTATTCGATCTTTTACAACTCTTTATTTGATTTCCTCACTCGAAATTGCTTGAAAATAGCTAATTGAATTATGAAATTAAAGTTTTGAGTCAACTCATACACATTGCCTGTTATTTGGTAATTTTGGGTTAGGTAGCCCACGATTCCCCACCATTTTTCAAAATCCAACAAAAAATTCTTTTTTTTAAACAGTCAAAACTCGTAGAAAATAATTGATTGAAAAATTGTAATAATTGCCAAAATATACGTTGGAAATATATAAAATCATACCATTTATATTTTTCTTTTATCTTTCATAGTAAAGAAGTTAGGAAGCGTAGTAAAAACATGGCCTTTATTCCCCACTCTCCCTCATAAATAAAAAAAAATAATTACACAGTTTGTATTTTTGTTGGTAGATTTGCCAAATAAAGTGGTTAAATCCGGGAAATATCGAGGGCCAACTTGTCGAACTAAAAGTTCTGTTGCTGTTTCTGAATTCTGAATATTTGATATTTCAAAGTTTCAATATCAAATCAATGAGTCAATTTTTTTTTTGTTTTGCAAGTGTCCTTTTGAATTGGAGAAAAATGAATAATATACATTGTTCAAATTGCATTATTTCAAGACACCTCAACCATTTCTTCAGAAATTGTGTAACATTTCCATTGAATTCCTTCTGAGCTGCAAACGATCTGCATAAAAGCCATTTGAACAAATAGTGGATGTTGCTTGATTGAGAAATCCACATCTTATCTTACCTAGTTGATTCAAAATGATCGCCACCAGGGCAGCAGAAATCTTACCGTTCTTATTCATTTTACAGATAGAATCGAAAAGAGCCTAGCAGTTGTTGCTATAACGATGGAACCTTCTAACTTGAAAACACTTTTGATAGTAACTGTGATTTTCCACATTTGTCACAATTGCTGGGGAGCTCCAATTCCGGGCCCAATTGAAACTTGTAATCTGCCATCCAATTTCCTGAACGATATTCAACAGTTTATGAAGGACGTCCTAGCGGGAAAAGCAATGGAAGAGCTCCAAGTACCGGATGAAACTGCGCCAGAGTGCAATGAAACAGTGTCGGACGTAGTGCAATTGTTGAATCAAATTCAAACCAATTTAACCGAATCCAAACAAGAACAGGCCGAAGCCGAAATTGTGCACGTCTACGAAAAGGAACTTCAGAAGCTAATCAAACAGAAAGATTTTTTCGCAATGAACAGTGGCAAGCAATCGCGTTTCGAGCAGGGGGATCTAATTGCTAAAATCGATGCCCTACGAGAAGAAATCCGGAATCTGCAGCGGGCAATTCAAGAAGCTTGGCATGAGTACTATGAAACAGTATTCGAAACTCTCCAGGTTTTAGTGGATCAAAAGAAAATACCCGAAGGAGTTCAAAAAATGCTTCGGGAAATGGATTCAAACAAATTGTTTGCCCTTTGGGAACGGAGAACTCAGGATATGGAATCGCTTAAAATAATACTTAAAACACTTAAACTTGGTCTGGTTAATCACGGTCTTTTCCAGCATCTGTTTTTAAATTTTTTCGATTATTACAAACGACCGGAGAATTTCAAAAGGATGGCTCACACGGTAGAATGTTGGATCAGGCAAAACTATGACGTTTCGGTACACATCCATACACGTTTTTATCGAAAGTACTACATGGGAATACGACCGTTTGTATTTTTGAAAAGAGATACGACACCTTGTGATGATACTAGAATTTGAAAATCTGTTCAATCAATGATATAAAAATATTTGGTGTTGAATAAAATTCTGATAATTATAATTTTAATGGCATGTTCGGCGGAATGAAAACTAAAAAGTTTTTTTTTATAGAAGTTTGAAAGAAGTTATGTTCTCGCATAAGGAAAGCTCAGTAGGCCCTTGGGTTGTTACGTTTTTGCTCGTTTGAAGTGTGTTTAAAACCACACTCTCAAACCACTGGGCTCGCTATACATGGGAATTCTCTTTCTGAGTTTCTCATGTATAGTTAGCTAGTGTAGAGCAAAGGCGGGACAATTCATGGGAGCTTTTCATCAACATGCCCTTTAAATAGCCTAAAATGTCAACACATATCAAGCTTTCTCCTGTTGGCGCACTAATGCCTGTCTATCCACCTTTCTTTAAAACTTCTATAAAAAAAATTCTGTACAGACGTAGGGCTCCGTTGTCTGTGTCCCACGAATTGGGTCCCAAACGGCTCGAATAATCCGGAGAAGCAGCAACAACTTAGGTCATCAATTTGACCAGCGATGGAGGAGCGAAACAAAGGCCGAGAACGAAACGAAATTTTCGGTGGCAAAACACGTCTGATGCTCACGAGTTAGGTTTAGAAAGTGAGCTTTATTGAAGTAAATAAATACATGTCACTTACAAGCTAAAGTTTGAATTCACTGTTCACTTTCTCGTCCAAATTTTCTCACTCTTAATTCTAGTGGTGTTAGTGTTCAGTGTTGGTAATTCATTTTCGTTTTGTGTGGTATGTTGTGTGAAATAGTGTAAGGTGAAATTAATGTTTTGTGAAATATTTACATTTCATTTGTTCCCTTAGAACTAATACACTTGATATTCGTGTTCGATTAAATTTCATTTCTTCATCAAAATGTATGTACTTCATTCTTGTGTCGGTGTCGAATCGCTGCATTGTGACTGCGTCGGAACAAATTCTTTATTTAGCACCCTTCTTAAAGATATTAAAAGTTACATTCTATAAAAAAAATCTAAAGCAGTAATGTCTAACACATTATTGGTCTCTAACACAAAATTTACGTATAATATAAATAACTTTAGAGCTTCTTCTTTTTTCCTATTTCGGACATTCTTTAACTCAGGGATCATGAACATGGAGAAATATATTCTTCGCTGCAACAATGTTTCCAATTTATGTTGAAGATGACTCTAAACTCCGGATGTTCTGCTACACGTAGTAAATTTATGCTCCATATCTTCTACAGCATTTGGACACTGAAGACAGTTTGGGCTGGTTGCTCTTCGGAACATCAAAGACGCATGAGGTTTTTTTTCCGTTGATTAAACAGTAGTACAGCGATCTTTCTTTGGAAGACAGTTTTCGGCATTGGATGTTTTTCCACACTCTTCTCCAATCTATCGTCTGGTTTTCGTTTACTATTTTTGGCGCTTGAAGAGACATTTGAAAGTATCTATGTTCAGAAGCCGAATGAGGATGTTCGATAATATTCAATGAAAGATATGGAAATTCTTTGACGATGTGTTCAAGGCAAGGGTACAGAGACGGAATTCCTTGTATGTTTGGAGGGTTAGCCATTTGATCTAAGAAATTTGCAGCAAAAGTAGTAAACTCTAGACAGCGCAGAAATCCAGTGATGAGCAAAGACTTGCATTTTAAAATCGGAAGATGAAGGTTAAGCACACCTGGATTTTTTAATAGCGCTCGTTGATGGATTGGGACCCTTGTTGGATAGCGATCCCATAAAAAATTTCCAATTTGAGATGTGATGTGGGCTACAGCACTGTTTGGGATACTCAATATGGTTGCCAAGAACCAGAGCTTTGACGAGATAAAAGTATTGATAAGGACCACTCGTTGATGGAGACTGAGTAATCTTGATTTAAACATCCAAATGAGTCGTGAAGTTTTCCTTATCAGTTGGTCCCAGTTGAAGTCGATGGTTTTTTTTTTGTGAGAGTTGAAAAAATGAATCCCAAGGATTTTAATTGAGTCGTGTAGATTAAGCCAATTAGGATTCGAAGCTTCGTTTTGTTCGGGACCAAGATCCACTGCTACGGTTTTTGGGATATTCAATATTGCTCCGGAGCATTGGCCAAAGCTTTGGAACGTATTCTTGATGAGGGAAATCTTGTTGGTGTCCGTGATTATGATGGAAACGTCGTCTGCATAAGCTACTACAAGGTCCAATTGGTGATTGCATATAGTGAAAAGTTTTTCTAAGAGTGGATGAAGGTAAAGAACAAAAAGGTGCATGCTTAAAGGATCACCTTGTCGCACGGAACGTTGGATAGGGAATTCTGGTGAGAAATTTACATTGACGAGGAGCATGGAGTACGACATAGACATAATTTTATCAAGAAGGTAAACCAAACCCGGATGGAGAGACATTTCACGCATAACATTCAACAAATAACATTTATTGACCCTGTCAAAAGCATGATCAAAATCAAAAGAGATTAGCTTCCCTGACCTTCGGCGGCAGACTAATTCAGCTATCCGATCCTTAATTGCGCAAGCGCTTCAAAAATATTCCTCTTCATATTGGAACATTTTTGATTGACATTCAACAGAATGTTCTCCTCCATGATTTTCCCAAACGTTGCTTAAAATTCGGGCCAGCAATTAGTTATCAAAGTTTAGCAGTGATATGGGCCTGAAGCCATTAATTGTGTCGTCCGATGGTTTTTTCTTACATAGTACTATTATACCTTCTGTGAATTTTTTTTATGTTACCGTGCAAAGCTTCGTTGACAACTAAATTAAGCTGTCTGTGAATTATATCAAAGGCTTTCAGATAAAATTCATTGGTTAAGCCGTCGTTACCTGGAGATTTTCGAGATGGCAAGAAAAATTTCTCTGTAGTAACATCGTCCATAGCATGATGTTTAGAGACAGAGCTTGCGGGAATATTACGATTACTTGGGAAAGAATTATTAGGTATTTCATTTTGAGCTGCATACAAATCAGAGAACTACTGAAATATATGATTACTTATTTCATTCTGGCTTGTTAGGACCTCATTTTCATGTCGAATGCTGTTGATAGTAGTTTTTTTTCTTACGCCTACCGCAAAGCTGAAACACAGAGATATTTTCACCTCCTATAAGCTGATCATTTTGTCTTATATAACTTTCAGAAATATTTCTTTGGAGTTTAAGCATTTTTGCTTTTATTTCATTGACTTCCGGTAGAGCATTTTGGTCAACTAACAAATTGTCATAAGCTCTACGTAAATTAGCGTATAGTATTCCGTTTTCCTGATTGAGATCTCGGAACGTTTGATTAGTTTCCCATTTAAAAAAATTTCGAATACGTAGTTGTGGGATACAGATAAAATGATAACGCTTTATTGAACATATCCAATAAAGTGAACTGCCAACACACTTTGCCAGCATTCACAGATACGCTACGTTCGTCTCTCGTTCGTTATCCCTCTCTAAAGAACACCGCCCGTCGGTCTCTTGGCTCAACGGCCAACGGTCGCCCACTTCCTCGGTAAGCGCGAGCTGAATAAGACGACGCAAGACAACGACATTGATATTGTCGAACAAAGTTCCCTGAGAGACGCGAGCTTCGATCCCACAGTAGTTTGGCACATTCTAGTCACCAACTCATCAAAGAGTCGTAATTTCTACGTTCCCGCAGCCAACGATTATATTTCAATTCAAATTCTTCCAAAATCTCTTCGGTAAGTACGCTTGATCGTAGAGACCAATATCCACGACCGTATGGTCTTTTTTTAATTGTTGATCACCCAGGTGGGAAATCTTTTTTTACGGATTGCATTCCAAGGCACGGCGAGCGACCGAGTTCCCCCAGTATGCTACTCTGGGTCCATGGGTGCAATTGGACGACTCATGCATGATACTAAGTACCCCTACGCCATAAAGTCCACCTGGGGCCTCTGGCCATATTTCCCTGCAACAAAGGCTATACCCGTGATGGGAAGACCATACTCGCGCTAAGCGCTCCACGGAAATACTCGTTTTTGTACGTCCAACACCAGCAATCGTCATCCACTCTTACGTCACAACTCACGACGACGACTCACGGGTTGGCAGTCCGTTTGCCGCTACTCGTGACTCGAGTCCCACATACGGCCTCTTGTCACAATTCGAGACGAGAACAACTCGCCTGTCCTCGTGACTCGAGACCCTCTCACACTCATCCTCTTGACACAAATTGAGGCGTCAATACCAACCTCTCCTCGTGTCTCGAGGGCCCTCGTTCAGTACGTCTCTTGACCCAATTCGAGACGAGAACAACTCGCCTCTCCTCGGGTCTGGAGATAACCACACATCCAACTATTTCTCCGTCTCGACTCTTCGAGACTCAACCTGAGGTCCATCCACTGGGCGCCACATGTTACGGCACAAGGCCCCTCTGTCTGTCGTGAGTCAATCGTATCCGCGAATCGGGGCCAGGAACCTCTCCAAAAGGCAGACCGATCGAAACCCGCTCAAACATTTGATCGTCCCGCATATCGGGGTCGTGACTACCCGATACACGTTACGACCCCTCTCTCTTACAACTGAGCACTGATACCAAGGTGCCCAGTCGCACCACGTTTTTTTCCACACTCGGCACACAGCCCGTCGGAAGCTGACTGTACCAAGTGTGACGTGTAGTTCTCTTGGCCGTACATCTACAGGTGACAAGTCTATAGACACGTTTCCACTCTGCACCACGGGGAGGTGGAACTACGTCGCAGAGCGGACCGTATGGGTTGCCCAGATCAGGAAGCACACATTTCAAACGAAATGCTTTGTGATCAGAAAAACAAGTAGAGTGATATTCCGACGAACGAAGATTAGTCACAAGGGATCGAGACACATATATTCTATCAAGGCGGGATGCAGAGTTAGGACGGATAAAACTGTATGTGATTTGATTCATGTTAAGCGCATTCCACGTATCACAAAGAGCAAGGTTGTCAACTATAGGCATTTTAAGGCTGGGCTATAGTTATTTGAACCAGTAGCATCACAGGAAGATATGACACTATTAAAATCACCTCCAATTATCAAATTTTCAGCAGCACTTTGTAAATAATAGAGAAGGGAATTTCAAAACAGATTTTTACGGATAGAAAAGTTATTTGTACCAGATGGTGCATAAATGTTACAAATAGTTACCGAATTACCGAGTTTCACACAAATTATTCTGCTATCTAGGGTGCGTTGCACGTTTGTAAATGGTATGTGCGCTTTAACAGCAATAGCAGTACCTCTTCTTGTGCTATCTACATTTGTAAGAACAGTAAAATTAGGGAGTGACAAGTTAGGATTTTCAACTTCTTGCAAAAGGATAATATCAAGATCTACTAGACGGACAAATGAAATTAGAGAATTAATTTTGTTGGAACTAGATATAGCACACAGATTAATGCTGGCAATGTTGTATGATGTCACAGAGTTTGCCATTGTTGTTTTTTTATTAAATTTAGGATTAGTGACTTATGTTCAATAAAGCACTTATTTTTTGTATGCTTGAGGTGAGTTTTTGTTAGAATTAATTTTCTTAGGTGGTGATTTGGTTCATCTTTTTTCGAGTTACACTTAACCAGATTTATTTTCTTCAACGAAGGATCATCTTGACTTGACTCCTCGCTCTCAGAAATCTCCATGGAAAGAGAATTGGAAGGGATCTTAAAAAAAATACTCACTACAGCTTTATTCGAGGAACGAAGTTCCATACCTTGTACATTGGATTGATCAACGGGTGCAGATTGCTCCATTTTATCGGCATTACCGGCAACTGGATTCTCTTCCTCTTCGTCGGTGGGTTTCACTTCGTTGGAAGTTTCAACTGCTCTCTCTCTGTGGTGTTAGTATTTGGGTCAGGGGTATCAGCACCAGCGGGATGAGGTACACTTACGACAGGCTCTACTGTATCAGAAACTGAAACTGGTTGCGAAGCGTGTCCGCTTAGCACATCGGCAAAAGATTTCCCTTTTTGTTGTGCTTCTCGAATCCGTTTATCGAGGTCTGCCTTTTGACCTTGCAGAATCTTATTTTGTACACATGTACTGCCTGGGTGGAGAAGATTGGCACAGTGTCTACATGTTTGGAGCTGATTACGGTAGGTAAGTAAGGTCACTTCACCCTGGATTGTCACAAATGACGGTATATGCTTTCGAAGCAGCATCTTCACAATACGTACACCTGTTGGACGACCGTTGTAAACAAATTTTTCTCCCCAAATGAGCTCCTTAATGGAAGTAACATTGCCAAACTGCTCAAGAAAGTTCGAAATCTCGTCGTTCTGAACATTTTCGGACAGGTCGTGAATCTTGACCTCCACTCCTCCGTCATCCATTAGCAAATGAACTTTGGTGCTGACTCCATCCACTTTTATCTCATGACGCTCGTGATGCTTTTTTTTAAGTAGTTCGGATGACGGGCTTGGCCCATATATCCTTAAATAAATAAATAAATAAATGCTGTTCCACAGCATCTTGGGCAGTTTTGAGGTCGATGCATTTGACATGGGCACAACTTTGAGCGTGGTGCATTTGCAAACGAATCACTTGCTCGAATGATAATCCTACCTGCTTATGGACAAACAGGTGGATGGCTTCAAATGTAGGACGTTTGGGGAAACTCGAAAGATCTACTTTAAAAGTGTTCTGCCGAGGCCGAGCCGACGCCATCGTCCGGCAAATCACGAAACAATACTCGCGTGAATACTGAACTCCGAAACGGACGAAATCGATAAGATTAGCAGCACGAGAAAAATACGTCTGACCTCGACAAGATCGTGATACTGACTTTTTGGAAAACTCTCATCTAAATTATATTTTTTTAACGGTTTTATGAGAAATACAAGGAAAAACAAAAATTTATAAATTCTGTGTATATCTATTTTCCTTTTTTTTTCCAAAAATAATAAATTGAATACAATACAATTGTCATCTGTGTTGCCCATGCGCGGTCCCTTTAAATATATGAAAACGCTCGTACTTCATACAAATTTAGAACCTTTCCTAGTCAGTATATCCTTCAACTTTCAAAATTTTTCACACCGTTGGAATGTTTCCTTAACAAATTACAATCTTTTTTTCCATTATGGAGATCCATTTTCTAATAGGTGCTTAGAAGCGGCGTAGGACTTCTTTTAGAAGTCTAATTTTCTTTTTTTTTAGCATTGTACATTGGGAATCGGTACCGAATTTTCTCGAATGCGAGCATGAAAGTTCCAGAATGTTCCTCAAATAGCCTTTTTCGTGACATGTAAATTGCATGCATTAAGTTTAAAAGTTTAGTAAGTGGTGATTTTGACTGTTGTTTTAACATATCTCTAACAACATTTTCAAAATATATCTAAAATGTTCAAATTGAATAGTTGAAGATTTATTCATTGAGTTCACAATTCTGTAAACTTTAATTGACAGGAAACTAAATGGTTTCAGGAAAAAATTAAAATTTCAGATCTTTACAAGCTATTTTGGGCCTCCCCTTTTGCGTTGCATTGTCAGCATTCGATTAGGCAGCATAAACTCTTGGTGTCGATGTAATATATTCGGTAATTCGATTATGAACGTTCATCCAGCACAGCATGATTCGCATAAATCTACTTTGATTGAGTTCCTGAATGCTTTTCATAAAACTTATAAACAGTCTATCAAATAGTTGGCGATTCTCGAAATTCATCACCAGCGTTTTGAGAACCACGTAGAACGATTCATCATCCATCACTTGATTTTTCCACAACAGTACCAAGCGATCGGTGAACAAATCTTTAAAATTTGTCATGGTATTTTTGTTGGCTTTTTTGTCATGCACCGTTAACTTAAGCAACTCAAAAGAGTTTTTGTAAAAATCAACCCATGATTTCTCAATTTCAGAGAATAGATTCAACATATTTACTCGAAGCGCTTCGATTTGAGAATGCTGAGATTTCTTCTTCTGTTGTGATTCTTTACCATGATTAAAATTAAGTTCATCCTGGATTTTGATGAAACTCTCCAATTTTGTTTTGTAGGTTTCGGCTATGTTGGTTCCCGATTCGAGCAGCTCAGCTTCCGAAAAGTTTTCATTTATTTCATTGAGAAACCGTACAATATCGGCGACGCTCTGAAGGCAATCATCGCTAACTGCTTGAGGAACTTCAAGCTGCAGGACATTTTTGCGGGATATTAAGTCCTGGATGTAGCTTTGAGTATTATCAAAGAAATTAGCAGGTAGATTGCAGGATTCGTTACATTTTTTAAACGGAACACTGTTGGAGACTTTTAAAATCACAAAAATGATAAAAATCACAAGTTTTTGAATTTTGATAATCATATGGTTGTTTTTGGTTTTACAACCAATGAAAAAAAATGTTTTAGTATGGAATTTTTCAAAGGTTTAAAACGAACTATACCTTGAATTTATATCAATATCCAGGTTGATTTAAATAAACTGCAACAAAAACCACTTGACTTGACAATAACAAAGAAGTGCAAAGCATACATATTTATTAAGTTGTATTACATTTTTTTTCTATTGCTGGCTGATCTAAAAGGAACGGTTTTTTTGATGGAATTTAAACAGATAAGTTCTCATCATCAGTCGTTAAGTATATTTTAAATGTGTTTAATTATTTAAAGTTTTAAATATGCAGGATAATCAGAAATTTGTAAACATAAAACAGAACTTTAAAATAAAGAAATGGAAAAAATGACAAAAATGACAAAAATGACAAAAATGACAAAAATGACAAAAATGACAAAAATGACAAAAATGACAAAAATGACAAAAATGACAAAAATGACAAAAATGACAAAAATGACAAAAATGACAAAAATGACAAAAATGACAAAAATGACAAAAATGACAAAAATGACAAAAATGACAAAAATGACAAAAATGACAAAAATGACAAAAATGACAAAAATGACAAAAATGACAAAATGACAAAAATGACAAAAATGACAAAAATGACAAAAATGACAAAAATGACAAAGATGACAAAAATGACAAAAATGACAAAAATGACAAAAATGACAAAAATGACAAAAATGACAAAAATGACAAAAATGACAAAAATGACAAAAATGACAAAAATGACAAAAATGACAAAAATGACAAAAATGACAAAAATGACAAAAATGACAAAAATGACAAAAATGACAAAAATGACAAAAATGACAAAAATGACAAAAATGACAAAAATGACAAAAATGACAAAAATGACAAAAATGACAAAAATGACAAAAATGACAAAAATGACAAAAATGACAAAAATGACAAAAATGACAAAAATGACAAAAATGACAAAAATGACAAAAATGACAAAAATGACAAAAATGACAAAAATGACAAAAATGACAAAAATGACAAAAATGACAAAAATGACAAAAATGACAAAAATGACAAAAATGACAAAAATGACAAAAATGACAAAAATGACAAAAATGACAAAAATGACAAAAATGACAAAAATGACAAAAATGACAAAAATGACAAAAATGACAAAAATGACAAAAATGACAAAAATGACAAAAATGACAAAAATGACAAAAATGACAAAAATGACAAAAATGACAAAAATGACAAAAATGACAAAAATGACAAAAATGACAAAAATGACAAAAATGACAAAAATTACAAAAATGACAAAAATGACAAAAATGACAAAAATGACAAAAATGACAAAAATGACAAAAATGACAAAAATGACAAAAATGACAAAAATGACAAAAATGACAAAAATTACAAAAATGACAAAAATGACAAAAATTACAAAAGTGACAAAGGTAACAAAAATGACAAAAATGACAAAAATGACAAAAATGACAAAAATGACAAAAATGACAAAAATGACAAAAATGACAAAAATGACAAAAATGACAAAAATGACAAAAATGACAAAAATGACAAAAATGACAAATATGACAAAAATGACAAAAATGACAAAAATGACAAAAATGACAAAAATGACAAAAATGACAAAAATGACAAAAATGACAAAAATGACAAAAATGACAAAAAAGACAAAAATGACAAAAATGACAAAAATGACAAAAATGACAAAAATGACAAAAATGACAAAAATGACAAAAATGACAAAAATGACAAAAATGACAAAAATGACAAAAATGACAAAAATGACAAAAATGACAAAAATGACAAAAATGACAAAAATGACAAAAATGACAAAAATGACAAAAATGACAAAAATGACAAAAATGACAAAAATGACAAAAATGACAAAAATGACAAAAATGACAAAAATGACAAAAATGACAAAAATGACAAAAATGACAAAAATGACAAAAATGACAAAAATGACAAAAATGACAAAATGACAAAAATGACAAAATGACAAAAATGACAAAAATGACAAAAATGACAAAAATGACAAAAATGACAAAAATTACAAAAATGACAAAAATGACAAAAATTACAAAAGTGACAAAAGTAACAAAAATGACAAAAATGACAAAAATGACAAAAATGACAAAAATGACAAAAATGACAAAAATGACAAAAATGACAAAAATGACAAAAATGACAAAAATGACAAAAATGACAAAAATGACAAAAATGACAAAAATGACAAAAATGACAAAAATGACAAAAAATGACAAAAATGACAAAAATGACAAAAATGACAAAAATGACAAAAATGACAAAAATGACAAAAATGACAAAAATGACAAAAATGACAAAAATGACAAAAATGACAAAAATGACAAAAATGACAAAAATGACAAAAATGACAAAAATGACAAAAATGACAAAAATGACAAAAATCACAAAAATGACAAAAATGACAAAAATGACAAAGATGACAAAAATGACAAAAATGACAAAAATGACAAAAATGACAAAAATGACAAAAATGACAAAAATTACAAAAATGACAAAAATGACAAAAATGACAAAAATGACAAAAATGACAAAAATGACAAAAATGACAAAAATGACAAAAATGACAAAAATGACAAAAATGACAAAAATGACAAAAATGACAAAAATGACAAAAATGACAAAAATTACAAAAATGACAAAAATGACAAAAATTACAAAAGTGACAAAAGTAACAAAAATGACAAAAATGACAAAATGACAAAAATGACAAAAAGACAAAAATGACAAAAATGACAAAAATGACAAAAATGACAAAAATGACAAAAATGACAAAAATGACAAAAATGACAAAAATGACAAAAATGACAAAAATGACAAAAATGACAAAAATGACAAAAATGACAAAAATGACAAAAATGACAAAAATGACAAAAATGACAAAAATGACAAAAATGACAAAAATGACAAAAATGACAAAAATGACAAAAATGACAAAAATGACAAAAATGACAAAAATGACAAAAATGACAAAAATGACAAAAATGACAAAAATGACAAAAATGACAAAAATGACAAAAATGACAAAAATGACAAAAATGACAAAAATGACAAAAATGACAAAAATGACAAAAATGACAAAAATGACAAAAATGACAAAAATGACAAAAATGACAAAGATGACAAAAATGACAAAAATGACAAAAATGACAAAAATGACAAAAATGACAAAAATGACAAAAATGACAAAAATGACAAAAATGACAAAAATGACAAAAATGACAAAAATGACAAAAATGACAAAAATGACAAAAATGACAAAAATGACAAAAATGACAAAAATGACAAAAATGACAAAAATGACAAAAATGACAAAAATGACAAAAATGACAAAAATGACAAAAATGACAAAAATGACAAAAATGACAAAAATGACAAAAATGACAAAAATGACAAAAATGACAAAAATGACAAAAATGACAAAAATGACAAAAATGACAAAAATGACAAAAATGACAAAAATGACAAAAATGACAAAATGACAAAAATGACAAAAATGACAAAAATGACAAAAATGACAAAAATGACAAAAATGACAAAAATGACAAAAATGACAAAAATGACAAAAATGACAAAAATGACAAAAATGACAAAAATGACAAAAATGACAAAAATGACAAAAATGACAAAAATGACAAAAATGACAAAAATTACAAAAATTACAAAAATGACAAAAATGACAAAAATTACAAAAGTGACAAAAGTGACAAAAATGACAAAAATGACAAAAATGACAAAAATGACAAAAATGACAAAAATGACAAAAATGACAAAAATGACAAAAATTACTAAAACAACATCAGATTAATCTTATTTTCACTATCATAGACCAGTTGAGATAGGAACGAATATTGATAAGGTGAAAAAAAAATCTACTGTATGTCTACTGTATCTACAGGTGTACTTTTGATGCAGTTTGATTTCCCAATAACTTATTAGCTCGTTTTATGAGTTTTTTTTTCGCTCCTTATCAAAAGTTTCGAGTAATCCAAAACCGAATTAATTTGATTGGCAGATGTGGAACTTCGGAACGGTATCTGGCATCGTAATTGTGGCCATCGGATACGCCTACGCGTTCTTCGAGCACTGAAAGATACTATCATCAGCGTCAGCCTCAACAACCAACTACGCCAAGCCATCGAGCACTTGATGGAAACAAGAATAACACACTTTCTGAGAAATCTAAGTATCTCTTCGGCAGTGGCTAAGATTGCCGGAAGTCTTCCATCTTTTGAAGGCTTTTCCCGAATTCCCGTTGCTTTGTGGGCGGAAGAAGTAAGAGAAAAAGCAGACAGGGAAAAACTCTTCGATATTGAATACATCAAAAAAGTTTCTGCCTTCATCAAGTCGTCTCGACGAATTCGTTTCCATTTTTCCTTACATCCAGCTTCATCTTGTAACCGGGGAAGTCATCTCACACTAGGGGGGTAAAAATGCTAGGGTTGTGAGCATTTACTGAACATTAAATATCAAAATGACCGTGAACATAACGTCTTAATGAAAATTTATTAGAAAATTCAAAATTCCGGGAAACAATCCAAGATTATTTTCATAAATCTTTATCGTATCCACCCTCTCAACTTCTTCCCGAAGTCTATTCGTGGTTGGTTAATGAAAGAGCCTTTCCTCGACTTTGTTCGATTTTGATGGATCTTTTCGCAATTCCTTGGCATCTAAGTAAAGAAAATGCTGCTACTATCTAACTGCCGATGATGATTATGATGAAGAAGAGGAAGGCGTTGTATGGTGGAAAAAGATTTGAGTCTATCTTGTCTGTCTGTCTGTATGAATGGATAATTGCGAGAGAGCTCAGCTGGCAAATTACCCCAAAAGCTGATAAGCTATCGGAATTGGCCCCAAATAGCGTAGGGGTGTGAATGTGCGAAAGCTAATTATTGGATTTGGAATTTACGATACATTCAGTATTGTTGGGTCTTACCACACAGCTTCAATGGTGGGTGGAGCCCATCGTTTTTGTCAATGAAATTCTTGGGGTGGCTCTGGGGCTGATTATGTAGGTAAATTGAACAAAGGTTAATTGAAGTAGGGAAACGGATGAACACTGTCGAATGCATGAAGTACAGAATGAAATATAGAACACAAATGAACATTTTCAGCTCAGTAAACAAATTTAAAAAATGTAACAATAAGCCATCAGCCATCACTGCTCGCTTCTCGCTGTTCGCTACTTGCCACTTGCTTCTTGTCAAACGCTATTCACTACTTGCTATTCGATATTTTCATCTCACTACTCTCAATTCAATGATCGAATCTAGCTACTCGTGAGAATCTCAAGTAGTGAGTCTTTTCACATTTTCTTTAAAAGCATAAAGATAATGTGAAAAAGGAGTCTGAATAGCGAGTTTGAGTAGCGATTATGAGAAGCGAGTTTGAGTAGCGATTTTGAGTAGCAATTTTGAGTAGCGAGTTTGAGTAGCGATTTTGAGTAGCGATTTTGAGTAGCGAGTTTGTGTAGCGATTTTGAGTAGCGATTTTGAGTAGCGATTTTGAGTAGCGATTTTGAGTAGCGAGTTTGAGTAGCGATTTTGAGTAGCGATTTTGAGTAGCGAGTTTGAGTAGCAATTTTGAGTAGCGAGTTTGAGTAGCGATTTTGAGTAGCGATTTTGAGTAGCGAGTTTGTGTAGCGAGTTTGAGTAGCGATTTTGAGTAGCGATTTTGAGTAGCGAGTTTGAGTAGCAATTTTGAGTAGCGAGTGTGAGTAGCGATTTTGAGTAGCGAGTTTGAGTAGCGAGTTTGAGTAGCGATTTTGAGTAGCGAGTTTGAGTAACAATTTTAAGTAGCAATTTTGAGTAGCGATTTTGAGTAGCGAGTTTGAGTAGCGATTTTGAGTAGCGATTTTGAGTAGCGAGTTTGAGAAGCGATTTTGAGTAGCGAGTCTGAGTAGCGATTTTGAGTAGCGAGTTTGAGTAGCAATTTTGAGTAGCGATTTTGAGTAGCGAGTTTGAGTAGCGATTTTGAGTAGCGATTTGAGTAGCGAGTTTGAGTAGCGAGTTTGAGTAGCGATTTGAGTAGCGATTTTGAGTAGCGAGTTTGAGTAGCGATTTTGAGTAGCGATTTTGAGTAGCGAGTTTGAGTAGCAATTTTGAGTAGCGAGTGTGAGTAGCGATTTTGAGTAGCGAGTTTGAGTAGCGAGTTTGAGTAGCGAGTTTGAGTAGCGATTTTGAGTAGCGATTTTGAGTAGCGAGTTTGAGTAGCGAGTTTGAGTAGCGAGTTTGAGTAGCGAGTTTGAGTAGCGATTTTGAGTAGCGATATTGAGTAGCGATTTTGAGTAGCGATTTTTAGTATCGAGTTCGAGTAGCGATTTGGAGTATCGAGTTGGAGTAGCGATTTTGAGTAGCAAATTTGAGTAGCGAGTTTGAGTAGCGATTTTGAGTAGCGAGTTTGAGTAGCGAGTTTGAGTAGCGAGTTTGAGTAGCAATTTTGAGTAGCGAGTTTGAGTAGCGCGTTTGAGTTGCGATTTTGAGTAGCGATTTTGAGTAGCGTTTTTGAGTAGCGATTTTGAGTAGCGAGTTTGAGTAGCGATTTTGAGTAGCGATTTTGAGTAGCGATTTTGAGTAGCGAGTTTGAGTAGCGAGTTTGAGTAGCGAGTTTGAGTAGCGATTTTGAGTAGCGATTTTGAGTAGCGAGTTTGAGTAGCAATTTTGAGTAGCGAGTGTGAGTAGCGATTTTGAGTAGCGATTTTGAGTAGCGAGTTTGGGTAGCAATTTTGAGTAGCGAGTGTGAGTAGCGACTTTGAGTAGCGATTTTGAGTAGCGAGTTTGAGTTGCGATTTTGAGTAGCGAGTTTGAGTAGCGAGTTTGAGTAGCAATTTTGAGTAGCGATTTTGAGTAGCGAGTTTGAGTAGCGAGTTTGAGTAGCGAGTTTGAGTAGCGATTTTGAGTAGCGAGTTTGAGTAGCGAGTTTGAGTAGCGAGTTTGAGTAGCGAGTTTGAGTAGCGATTTTGAGTAGCGATTTTGAGTAGCGAGTTTGAGTAGCAATTTTGAGTAGCGATTTTGAGTAGCGATTTTGAGTAGCGAGTTTGAGTAGCGATTTTGAGTAGCGAGTTTGAGTAGCGAGTTTGAGTAGCGATTTTGAGTAGCGATTTTGAGTAGCGATTTTGGGTAGCGAGTTTGAGTAGCGAGTTTGAGTAGCGAGTTTGAGTAGCGAGTTTGAGTAGCGATTTTGAGTAGCGATATTGAGTAGCGATTTTGAGTAGCGATTTTTAGTATCGAGTTCGAGTAGCGATTTGGAGTATCGAGTTGGAGTAGCGATTTTGAGTAGCAAATTTGAGTAGCGAGTTTGAGTAGCGATTTTGATTAGCGAGTTTGAGAAGCGAGTTTGAGTAGCGATTTTGAGTAGCGATTTTGAGTAGCGAGTTTGAGTAGCGATTTTGAGTAGCGAGTTTGAGTAGCGAGTTTGAGTAGCAATTTTGAGTAGCGAGTTTGAGTAGCGAGTTTGAGAAGCGAGTTTGAGTAGCGAGTTTGAGTAGCGATTTTGAGTAGCGATTTTGAGTAGCGAGTTTGAGTAGCAATTTTGAGTAGCGAGTGTGAGTAGCGATTTTGAGTAGCGAGTTTGAGTAGCGAGTTTGAGTAGCGATTTTGAGTAGCGAGTTTGAGTAGCAATTTTGAGTAGCAATTTTGAGTAGCGATTTTGAGTAGCGAGTTTGAGTAGCGATTTTGAGTAGCGATTTTGAGTAGCGAGTTTGAGTAGCGATTTTGAGTAGCGAGTCTGAGTAGCGATTTTGAGTAGCGAGTTTGAGTAGCAATTTTGAGTAGCGATTTTGAGTAGCGAGTTTGAGTAGCGATTTTGAGTAGCGAGTTTGAGTAGCAATTTTGAGTAGCGAGTTTGAGTAGCGAGTTTGAGTAGCGAGTTTGAGTAGCGATTTTGAGTAGCAATTTTGAGTAGCGATTTTGAGTAGCGAGTTTGAGTAGCGATTTTGAGTAGCGAGTTTGAGTAGCGATTTTGAGTAGCGAGTTTGAGTAGCGATTTTGAGTAGCGAGTTTGAGTAGCGATTTTGAGTAGCGAGTTTGAGTAGCAATTTTGAGTAGCGATTTTGAGTAGCGAGTTTGAGTAGCGATTTTGAGTAGCGAGTTTGAGTAGCAATTTTGAGTAGCGAGTTTGAGTAGCGAGTATGAGTAGCGAGCTTGAGTAGCGATTTTGAGTAGCGATTTTGAGTAGCGAGTTTGAGTAGCGAGTTTGAGTAGCGATTTTGAGTAGTGATTTTGAGTAGCGAGTTTGAGTAGCGAGTTTGAGTAGCGAGTTTGAGTAGCGAGTTTGAGTAGCGATTTTGAGTAGCGATATTGAGTAGCGATTTTGAGTAGCGATTTTTAGTATCGAGTTCGAGTAGCGATTTGGAGTATCGAGTTGGAGTAGCGATTTTGAGTAGCAAATTTGAGTAGCGAGTTTGAGTAGCGATTTTGAGTAGCGAGTTTGAGTAGCGAGTTTGAGTAGCGAGTTTGAGTAGCAATTTTGAGTAGCGAGTTTGAGTAGCGCGTTTGAGTTGCGATTTTGAGTAGCGATTTTGAGTAGCGATTTTGAGTAGCGATTTTGAGTAGCGAGTTTGAATAGCGAGTTTGAGTAGCGATTTTGAGTAGCGAGTTTGAGTAGCGAGTTTGAGTAGCGATTTTGAGTAGCGAGTTTGAGTAGCAATTTTGAGTAGCCAGTGTGAGTAGCGATTTTGAGTAGCGAGTTTGAGTAGCGAGTTTGAGTAGCGATTTTGAGTAGCGATTTTGAGTAGCGAGTTTGAGTAGCAATTTTGAGTAGCGATTTTGAGTAGCGATTTTGAGTAGCGAGTTTGAGTAGCGATTTTGAGTAGCGAGTTTGAGTAGCGAGTTTGAGTAGCGAGTTTGAGTAGCGATTTTGAGTAGCGATTTTGAGTAGCGAGTTTGAGTAGCGAGTTTGAGTAGCGAGTTTGAGTAGCGAGTTTGAGTAGCGATTTTGAGTAGCGATATTGAGTAGCGATTTTGAGTAGCGATTTTTAGTATCGAGTTCGAGTAGCGATTTGGAGTATCGAGTTGGAGTAGCGATTTTGAGTAGCAAATTTGAGTAGCGAGTTTGAGTAGCGATTTTGAGTAGCGAGTTTGAGTAGCGAGTTTGAGTAGCGAGTTTGAGTAGCAATTTTGAGTAGCGAGTTTGAGTAGCGCGTTTGAGTTGCGATTTTGAGTAGCGATTTTGAGTAGCGATTTTGAGTAGCGAGTTTGAGTAGCGAGTTTGAGTAGCGAGTTTGAGTAGCGAGTTTGAGTAGCGATTTTGAGTAGCGATTTTGAGTAGCGAGTTTGAGTAGCAATTTTGAGTAGCGATTTTGAGTAGCGATTTTGAGTAGCGAGTTTGAGTAGCGATTTTGAGTAGCGAGTTTGAGTAGCGAGTTTGAGTAGCGATTTTGAGTAGCGATTTTGAGTAGCGATTTTGAGTAGCGAGTTTGAGTAGCGAGTTTGAGTAGCGAGTTTGAGTAGCGAGTTTGAGTAGCGAGTTTGAGTAGCGAGTTTGAGTAGCGATTTTGAGTAGCGATTTTTAGTATCGAGTTCGAGTAGCGATTTGGAGTATCGAGTTGGAGTAGCGATTTTGAGTAGCAAATTTGAGTAGCGAGTTTGAGTAGCGATTTTGATTAGCGAGTTTGAGAAGCGAGTTTGAGTAGCGATTTTGAGTAGCGATTTTGAGTAGCGAGTTTGAGTAGCGATTTTGAGTAGCGAGTTTGAGTAGCGAGTTTGAGTAGCAATTTTGAGTAGCGAGTTTGAGTAGCGAGTTTGAGAAGCGAGTTTGATTAGCGAGTTTGAGTAGCGATTTTGAGTAGCGATTTTGAGTAGCGAGTTTGAGTAGCAATTTTGAGTAGCGAGTGTGAGTAGCGATTTTGAGTAGCGAGTTTGAGTAGCGAGTTTGAGTAGCGATTTTGAGTAGCGAGTTTGAGTAGCAATTTTGAGTAGCAATTTTGAGTAGCGATTTTGAGTAGCGAGTTTGAGTAGCGATTTTGAGTAGCGATTTTGAGTAGCGAGTTTGAGTAGCGATTTTGAGTAGCGAGTCTGAGTAGCGATTTTGAGTAGCGAGTTTGAGTAGCAATTTTGAGTAGCGATTTTGAGTAGCGAGTTTGAGTAGCGATTTTGAGTAGCGAGTTTGAGTAGCAATTTTGAGTAGCGAGTTTGAGTAGCGAGTTTGAGTAGCGAGTTTGAGTAGCGATTTTGAGTAGCAATTTTGAGTAGCGATTTTGAGTAGCGAGTTTGAGTAGCGATTTTGAGTAGCGAGTTTGAGTAGCGATTTTGAGTAGCGAGTTTGAGTAGCGATTTTGAGTAGCGAGTTTGAGTAGCGATTTTGAGTAGCGAGTTTGAGTAGCAATTTTGAGTAGCGATTTTGAGTAGCGAGTTTGAGTAGCGATTTTGAGTAGCGAGTTTGAGTAGCAATTTTGAGTAGCGAGTTTGAGTAGCGAGTATGAGTAGCGAGCTTGAGTAGCGATTTTGAGTAGCGATTTTGAGTAGCGAGTTTGAGTAGCGAGTTTGAGTAGCGATTTTGAGTAGTGATTTTGAGTAGCGAGTTTGAGTAGCGAGTTTGAGTAGCGAGTTTGAGTAGCGAGTTTGAGTAGCGATTTTGAGTAGCGATATTGAGTAGCGATTTTGAGTAGCGATTTTTAGTATCGAGTTCGAGTAGCGATTTGGAGTATCGAGTTGGAGTAGCGATTTTGAGTAGCGAGTTTGAGTAGCGATTTTGAGTAGCGAGTTTGAGTAGCGAGTTTGAGTAGCGAGTTTGAGTAGCGATTTTGAGTAGCGAGTTTGAGTAGCGAGTTTGAGTAGCGAGTTTGAGTAGCAATTTTGAGTAGCGAGTTTGAGTAGCGCGTTTGAGTTGCGAATTTGAGTAGCGATTTTGAGTAGCGATTTTGAGTAGCGATTTTGAGTAGCGAGTTTGAATAGCGATTTTGAGTAGCGATTTTGAGTAGCGAGTTTGAGTAGCGAGTTTGAGTAGCGATTTTGAGTAGCGAGTTTGAGTATCAATTTTGAGTAGCCAGTGTGAGTAGCGATTTTGAGTAGCGAGTTTGAGTAGCGAGTTTGAGTAGCGATTTTGAGTAGCGATTTTGAGTAGCGAGTTTGAGTAGCAATTTTGAGTAGCGATTTTGAGTAGCGATTTTGAGTAGCGAGTTTGAGTAGCGATTTTGAGTAGCGAGTTTGAGTAGCGAGTTTGAGTAGCGAGTTTGAGTAGCGATTTTGAGTAGCGATTTTGAGTAGCGAGTTTGAGTAGCGAGTTTGAGTAGCGAGTTTGAGTAGCGAGTTTGAGTAGCGATTTTGAGTAGCGATATTGAGTAGCGATTTTGAGTAGCGATTTTTAGTATCGAGTTCGAGTAGCGATTTGGAGTATCGAGTTGGAGTAGCGATTTTGAGTAGCAAATTTGAGTAGCGAGTTTGAGTAGCGATTTTGAGTAGCGAGTTTGAGTAGCGAGTTTGAGTAGCGAGTTTGAGTAGCAATTTTGAGTAGCGAGTTTGAGTAGCGCGTTTGAGTTGCGATTTTGAGTAGCGATTTTGAGTAGCGATTTTGAGTAGCGAGTTTGAGTAGCGAGTTTGAGTAGCGAGTTTGAGTAGCGAGTTTGAGTAGCGATTTTGAGTAGCGATTTTGAGTAGCGAGTTTGAGTAGCAATTTTGAGTAGCGATTTTGAGTAGCGATTTTGAGTAGCGAGTTTGAGTAGCGATTTTGAGTAGCGAGTTTGAGTAGCGAGTTTGAGTAGCGATTTTGAGTAGCGATTTTGAGTAGCGATTTTGAGTAGCGAGTTTGAGTAGCGAGTTTGAGTAGCGAGTTTGAGTAGCGAGTTTGAGTAGCGAGTTTGAGTAGCGATTTTGAGTAGCGATATTGAGTAGCGATTTTGAGTAGCGATTTTTAGTATCGAGTTCGAGTAGCGATTTGGAGTATCGAGTTGGAGTAGCGATTTTGAGTAGCAAATTTGAGTAGCGAGTTTGAGTAGCGATTTTGATTAGCGAGTTTGAGAAGCGAGTTTGAGTAGCGATTTTGAGTAGCGATTTTGAGTAGCGAGTTTGAGTAGCGATTTTGAGTAGCGAGTTTGAGTAGCGATTTTGAGTAGCGAGTTTGAGTAGCGATTTTGAGTAGCGAGTTTGAGTAGCGATTTTGAGTAGCGAGTTTGAGTAGCAATTTTGAGTAGCGATTTTGAGTAGCGATTTTGAGTAGCGAGTTTGAGTAGCGATTTTGAGTAGCGATTTTGAGTAGCGAGTTTGATTAGCGAGTTTGAGTAGCGAGTTTGAGTAGCGATTTTGAGTAGCAATTTTGAGTAGCGAGTTTGATTAGCGAGTTTGAGTAGCGAGTTTGAGTAGCGATTTTGAGTAGCGAGTTTGAGTAGCGATTTTGAGTAGCGAGTTTGAGTAGCAAGTTTGAGTAGCGAGTTTGAGTAGCGATTTTGAGTAGCGAGTTTGAGTAGCGATTTTGAGTAGCGAGTTTGAGTAGCGATTTTGAGTAGCGAGTTTGAGTAGCGATTTTCAGTAGCGAGTTTGAGTAGCAATTTTGAGTAGCGATTTTGAGTAGCGAGTTTGAGTAGCGATTTTGAGTAGCAAGTTTGAGTAGCAATTTTGAGTAGCGAGTTTGAGTAGCGAGTTTGAGTAGCGATTTTGAGTAGCGATTTTGAGTAGCGATTTTGAGTAGCGAGTTTGAGTAGCGAGTTTGAGTAGCGAGTTTGAGTAGCGAGTTTGAGTAGCGATTTTGAGTAGCGATATTGAGTAGCGATTTTGAGTAGCGATTTTAAGTATCGAGTTTGAGTAGCAATTTTGAGTAGCGAGTTTGAGTAGCAATTTTGAGTAGCGATTTTGAGTAGCGAGTTTGAGTAGCGAGTTTGAGTAGCGATTTTGAGTAGCGATTTTGAGTAGCGAGTTTGAGTAGCGAGTTTGAGTAGCGAGTTTGAGTAGCGAGTTTGAGTAGCAATTTTGAGTAGCCGATTTTGAGTAGCGAGTTTGAGTAGCGATTTTGAGTAGCGAGTTTGAGTAGCAATTTTGAGTAGCGAGTTTGAGTAGCGAGTTTGAGTAGCGAGCTTGAGTAGCGATTTTGAGTAGCGATTTTGAGTAGCGAGTTTGAGTAGCGAGTTTGAGTAGCGATTTTTGAGTAGCGATTTTGAGTAGCGAGTTTGAGTAGCAATTTGAATAGCGAGTGTGAGTAGCGATTTTGAGTAGCGATTTTGAGTAGCGAGTTTGAGTAGCAATTTGAGTAACGAGTGTGAGTAGCGATTTTGAGTAGCGAGTTTGAGTAGCGATTTTGAGTAGCGAGTTTGAGTAGCGAGTTTGAGTAGCGATTTTGAGTAGCGAGTTTGAGTAGCATTTTGAGTAGCAATTTTGAGTAGCGATTTTGAGTAGCGAGTTTGAGTAGCGATTTTGAGTAGCGATTTTGAGTAGCGAGTTTGATTAGCGAGTTTGAGTAGCGAGTTTGAGTAGCGATTTTGAGTAGCAATTTTGAGTAGCGATTTTGAGTAGCGAGTTTGAGTAGCGATTTTGAGTAGCGAGTTTGAGTAGCGATTTTGAGTAGCGAGTTTGAGTAGCGATTTTGAGTAGCGAGTTTGAGTAGCGATTTTGAGTAGCGAGTTTGAGTAGCAATTTTGAGTAGCGATTTTGAGTAGCGAGTTTGAGTAGCGATTTTGAGTAGCGAGTTTGAGTAGCAATTTTGAGTAGCGAGTTTGAGTAGCGAGTTTGAGTAGCGAGCTTGAGTAGCGATTTTGAGTAGCGATTTTGAGTAGCGAGTTTGAGTAGCGAGTTTGAGTAGCGATTTTGAGTAGCGATTTTGAGTAGCGATTTTGAGTAGCGAGTTTGAGTAGCGATTTTGAGTAGCGATTTTGAGTAGCGATTTGAGTAGCGAGTTTGAGTAGCAATTTTGAGTAACGAGTGTGAGTAGCGATTTTGAGTAGCGAGTTTGAGTAGCGGATTTTGAGTAGCGAGTTTGAGTAGCGAGTTTGAGTAGCGAGTTTGAGTAGCAATTCTGAGTAGCGAGTTTGAGTACGGCGTTTGAGTTGCGATTTTGAGTAGCGATTTTGAGTAGCGATTTTGAGTAGCGAGTTTGAGTAGCGATTTTGAGTAGCGATTTTGAGTAGCGATTTTGAGTAGCGAGTTTGAGTAGCGAGTTTGAGTAGCGATTTTGAGTAGCGATTTTGAGTAGCGATTTTGAGTAGCGAGTTTGAGTAGCGATTTTGAGTAGCGAGTGTGAGTAGCGATTTTTGAGTAGCAAATTTGAGTAGCGATTTTGAGTAGCGAGTTTGAGTAGCGAGTTTGAGTAGCGATTTTGAGTAGCTGAGTTTGAGTAGCAATTTTGAGTAGCCAGTGTGAGTAGCGATTTTGAGTAGCGATTTTGAGTAGCGAGTTTGAGTAGCGAGTTTGAGTAGCGATTTTGAGTAGTGATTTTGAGTAGCGAGTTTGAGTAGCGAGTTTGAGTAGCGAGTTTGAGTAGCGAGTTTGAGTAGCGATTTTGATAAGCGATATTGAGTAGCGATTTTGAGTAGCGATTTTTAGTATCGAGTTCGAGTAGCGATTTGGAGTATCGAGTTGGAGTAGCGATTTTGAGTAGCAAATTTGAGTAGCGAGTTTGAGTAGCGATTTTGAGTAGCGAGTTGAGTAGCGAGTTTGAGTAGCGAGGTTGAGTAGCAATTTTGAGTAGCGAGTTTGAGTAGCGCGTTTGAGTTGCGATTTTGAGTAGCGATTTTGAGTAGCGATTTTGAGTAGCGATTTTGAGTAGCGAGTTTGATAGCGATTTTGAGTAGCGATTTTGAGTAGCGAGTTTGAGTAGCGAGTTTGAGTAGCGATTTTGAGTAGCGAGTTTGAGTAGCAATTTTGAGTAGCAGTGTGAGTAGCGATTTTGAGTAGCGAGTTTGAGTAGCGAGTTTGAGTAGCGATTTTGAGTAGCGATTTTGAGTAGCGAGTTTGAGTAGCAATTTTGAGTAGCGATTTTGAGTAGCGATTTTGAGTAGCGAGTTTGAGTAGCGATTTTGAGTAGCGAGTTTGAGTAGCGAGTTTGAGTAGCGAGTTTGAGTAGCGATTTTGAGTAGCGATTTTGAGTAGCGAGTTTGAGTAGCGAGTTTGAGTAGCGAGTTTGAGTAGCGAGTTTGAGTAGCGATTTTGAGTAGCGATATTGAGTAGCGATTTTGAGTAGCGATTTTTAGTATCGAGTTCGAGTAGCGATTTGGAGTATCGAGTTGGAGTAGCGATTTTGAGTAGCAAATTTGAGTAGCGAGTTTGAGTAGCGATTTTGAGTAGCGAGTTTGAGTAGCGAGTTTGAGTAGCGAGTTTGAGTAGCAATTTTGAGTAGCGAGTTTGAGTAGCGCGTTTGAGTTGCGATTTTGAGTAGCGATTTTGAGTAGCGATTTTGAGTAGCGAGTTTGAGTAGCGAGTTTGAGTAGCGAGTTTGAGTAGCGAGTTTGAGTAGCGATTTTGAGTAGCGATTTTGAGTAGCGAGTTTGAGTAGCAATTTTGAGTAGCGATTTTGAGTAGCGATTTTGAGTAGCGAGTTTGAGTAGCGATTTTGAGTAGCGAGTTTGAGTAGCGAGTTTGAGTAGCGATTTTGAGTAGCGATTTTGAGTAGCGATTTTGAGTAGCGAGTTTGAGTAGCGAGTTTGAGTAGCGAGTTTGAGTAGCGAGTTTGAGTAGCGAGTTTGAGTAGCGATTTTGAGTAGCGATATTGAGTAGCGATTTTGAGTAGCGATTTTTAGTATCGAGTTCGAGTAGCGATTTGGAGTATCGAGTTGGAGTAGCGATTTTGAGTAGCAAATTTGAGTAGCGAGTTTGAGTAGCGATTTTGATTAGCGAGTTTGAGAAGCGAGTTTGAGTAGCGATTTTGAGTAGCGATTTTGAGTAGCGAGTTTGAGTAGCGATTTTGAGTAGCGAGTTTGAGTAGCGAGTTTGAGTAGCGAGTTTGAGTAGCGATTTTGAGTAGCGATTTTGAGTAGCGAGTTTGATTAGCGAGTTTGAGTAGCGAGTTTGAGTAGCGATTTTGATTAGCGATTTTGAGTAGCGAGTTTGAGTAGCGATTTTGAGTAGCGAGTTTGAGTAGCGATTTTGAGTAGCGAGTTTGAGTAGCGATTTTGAGTAGCGAGTTTGAGTAGCGATTTTGAGTAGCGAGTTTGAGTAGCAATTTTGAGTAGCGATTTTGAGTAGCGATTTTGAGTAGCGAGTTTGAGTAGCGATTTTGAGTAGCGATTTTGAGTAGCGATATTGAGTAGCGATTTTGAGTAGCGATTTTGAGTAGCGAGTTTGAGTAGCGAGTTTGAGTAGCGATTTTGAGTAGCGATTTTGAGTAGCGATTTTGAGTAGCGAGTTTGAGTAGCGAGTTTGAGTAGCGAGTTTGAGTAGCGAGTTTGAGTAGCGATTTTGAGTAGCGATATTGAGTAGCGATTTTGAGTAGCGATTTTAGTATCGAGTTTGAGTAGCAATTTTGAGTAGCGAGTTTGAGTAGCAATTTTGAGTAGCGAGTTTGAGTAGCGAGTTTGAGTAGCGAGTTTGAGTAGCGATTTTGAGTAGCGATTTTGAGTAGCGAGTTTGAGTAGCGAGTTTGAGTAGCGAGTTTGAGTAGCGAGTTTGAGTAGCGAGTTTGAGTAGCAATTTTGAGTAGCGATTTTGAGTAGCGAGTTTGAGTAGCGATTTTGAGTAGCGAGTTTGAGTAGCAATTTTGAGTAGCGAGTTTGAGTAGCGAGTTTGAGTAGCGAGCTTGAGTAGCGATTTGAGTAGCGATTTTGAGTAGCGAGTTTGAGTAGCGAGTTTGAGTAGCGATTTTGAGTAGCGATTTTGAGTAGCGAGTTTGAGTAGCAATTTGAATAGCGAGTGTGAGTAGCGATTTTGAGTAGCGATTTTGAGTAGCGAGTTTGAGTAGCAATTTTGAGTAACGAGTGTGAGTAGCGATTTTGAGTAGCGAGTTTGAGTAGCGATTTTGAGTAGCGAGTTTGAAAGTAGCGAGTTTGAGTAGCGATTTTGAGTAGCGAGTTTGAGTAGCAATTTTGAGTAGCAATTTTGAGTAGCGATTTTGAGTAGCGAGTTTGAGTAGCGATTTTGAGTAGCGATTTTGAGTAGCGAGTTTGATTAGCGAGTTTGAGTAGCGAGTTTGAGTAGCGATTTTGAGTAGCAATTTGAGTAGCGATTTTGAGTAGCGAGTTTGAGTAGCGATTTTGAGTAGCGAGTTTGAGTAGCGATTTTGAGTAGCGAGTTTGAGTAGCGATTTTGAGTAGCGAGTTTGAGTAGCGATTTTGAGTAGCGAGTTTGAGTAGCAATTTTGAGTAGCGATTTTGAGTAGCGAGTTTGAGTAGCGATTTTGAGTAGCGAGTTTGAGTAGCAATTTTGAGTAGCGAGTTTGAGTAGCGAGTTTGAGTAGCGAGCTTGAGTAGCGATTTTGAGTAGCGATTTTGAGTAGCGAGTTTGAGTAGCGAGTTTGAGTAGCGATTTTGAGTAGCGATTTTGAGTAGCGATTTTGAGTAGCGAGTTTGAGTAGCGATTTTGAGTAGCGATTTTGAGTAGCGATTTTGAGTAGCGAGTTTGAGTAGCAATTTTGAGTAACGAGTGTGAGTAGCGATTTTGAGTAGCGAGTTTGAGTAGCGATTTTGAGTAGCGAGTTTGAGTAGCGAGTTTGAGTAGCGAGTTTGAGTAGCAATTTTGAGTAGCGAGTTTGAGTAGCGCGTTTGAGTTGCGATTTTGAGTAGCGATTTTGAGTAGCGATTTTGAGTAGCGAGTTTGAGTAGCGATTTTGAGTAGCGATTTTGGGTAGCGATTTTGAGTAGCGAGTTTGAGTAGCGAGTTTGAGTAGCGAGTTTGAGTAGCGATTTTGAGTAGCGAGTTTGAGTAGCGAGTTTGAGTAGCGAGTTTGAGTAGTAATTTTGAGTAGCGAGTTTGAGTAGCAATTTTGAGTAGCGAGTGTGAGTAGCGATTTTGAGTAGCGATTTTGAGTAGCGAGTTTGGGTAGCAATTTGAGTAGCGAGTGTGAGTAGCGACTTTGAGTAGCGATTTTGAGTAGCGAGTTAGAGTTGCGATTTTGAGTAGCGAGTTTGAGTAGCGAGTTTGAGTAGCAATTTTGAGTAGCGATTTTGAGTAGCGAGTTTGAGTAGCGAGTTTGAGTAGCGAGTTTGAGTAGCGATTTTGAGTAGCGATTTTGAGTAGCGAGTTTGAGTAGCGAGTTTGAGTAGCGAGTTTGAGTAGCGAGTTTGAGTAGCGATTTTGAGTAGCGATATTGTGTAGCGATTTTGAGTAGCGATTTTTAGTATCGAGTTCGAGTAGCGATTTGGAGTATCGAGTTGGAGTAGCGATTTTGAGTAGCAAATTTGAGTAGCGAGTTTGAGTAGCGATTTTGATTAGCGAGTTTGAGAAGCGAGTTTGAGTAGCGATTTTGAGTAGCGATTTTGAGTAGAGAGTTTGAGTAGCGATTTTGAGTAGCGAGTTTGAGTAGCGAGTTTGAGTAGCAATTTTGAGTAGCGAGTTTGAGTAGCGAGTTGAGAAGCGAGTTTGAGTAGCGAGTTTGAGTAGCGATTTTGAGTAGCGATTTTGAGTAGCGAGTTTGAGTAGCAATTTTGAGTAGCGAGTGTGAGTAGCGATTTTGAGTAGCGAGTTTGAGTAGCGAGTTTGAGTAGCGATTTTGAGTAGCGAGTTTGAGTAGCAATTTTGAGTAGCAATTTTGAGTAGCGATTTTGAGTAGCGAGTTTGAGTAGCGATTTTGAGTAGCGATTTTGAGTAGCGAGTTTGATTAGCGAGTTTGAGTAGCGAGTTTGAGTAGCGATTTTGAGTAGCAATTTTGAGTAGCGATTTTGAGTAGCGAGTTTGAGTAGCGATTTTGAGTAGCGAGTTTGAGTAGCGATTTTGAGTAGCGAGTTTGAGTAGCGATTTTGAGTAGCGAGTTTGAGTAGCGATTTTGAGTAGCGAGTTTGAGTAGCAATTTTGAGTAGCGATTTTGAGTAGCGAGTTTGAGTAGCGATTTTGAGTAGCGAGTTTGAGTAGCAATTTTGAGTAGCGAGTTTGAGTAGCGAGTTTGAGTAGCGAGCTTGAGTAGCGATTTTGAGTAGCGATTTTGAGTAGCGAGTTTGAGTAGCGATTTTGAGTAGCGATTTTGAGTAGCGATTTTGAGTAGCGAGTTTGAGTAGCAATTTTGAGTAGCGAGTGTGAGTAGCGATTTTGAGTAGCGAGTTTGAGTAGCGATTTTGAGTAGCGAGTTTGAGTAGCGAGTTTGAGTAGCGAGTTTGAGTAGCAATTTTGAGTAGCGAGTTTGAGTAGCGCGTTTGAGTTGCGATTTTGAGTAGCGATTTTGAGTAGCGATTTTGAGTAGCGAGTTTGAGTAGCGATTTTGAGTAGCGATTTTGAGTAGCGATTTTGTGGAAAGAGTAGCGAGTTTGAGTAGCGAGTTTGAGTAGCGAGTTTGAGTAGCGATTTTTAGTATCGAGTTCGAGTAGCGATTTGGAGTATCGAGTTGGAGTAGCGATTTTGAGTAGCGATTTTGAGTAGCGAGTTTGAGTAGCAATTTTGAGTAGCGAGTGTGAGTAGCGAGTTTGAGTAGCGATTTTAAGTAGCGATTTTGAGTAGCGATTTTGAGTAGCGAGTTTGAGTAGCGATTTTGAGTAGCGATTTTGAGTAGCGAGATTGAGTAGCGATTTTGATTAGCGAGTTTGAGTAGCAAGTTTGAATAGCGATTTTGAGTAGCGATTTTGAGTAGCGAGTTTGAGTAGCAATTTTGAGTAGCGAGTGTGAGTAGCGATTTTGAGTAGCGAGTTTGAGTAGCGAGTTTGAGTAGCGATTTTGAGTAGCGAGTTTGAGTAGCAATTTTGAGTAGCGATTTTGAGTAGCGATTTTGAGTAGCGAGTTTGAGTAGCGATTTTGAGTAGCGATTTTGAGTAGCGAGTTTGAGTAGCGATTTTGAGTAGCGAGTCTGAGTAGCGATTTTGAGTAGCGAGTTTGAGTAGCAATTTTGAGTAGCGATTTTGAGTAGCGAGTTTGAGTAGCGATTTTGACTAGCGAGTTTGAGTAGCGATTTTTAGTATCGAGTTCGAGAAGCGATTTGGAGTATCGAGTTGGAGTAGCGATTTTGAGTAGCAAATTTGAGTAGCGAGTTTGAGTAGCGATTTTGAGTAGCGAGTTTGAGTAGCGATTTGGAGTAGCGAGTTTGAGTAGCGATTTTGAGTAGCGATTTTGAGTAGCGATTTTGAGTAGCGAGTTTGAGTAGCGAGTTTGAGTAGCGAGTTTGAGTAGCGATTTTGAGTAGCGATTTTGAGTAGCGAGTTTGAGTAGCAATTTTGAGTAGCGAGTGTGAGTAGCGAGTGTGAGTAGCGAGTTTGAGTAGCGATTTTGAGTAGCGATTTTGAGTAGCGATTTTGAGTAGCGAGTTTGAGTAGCGATTTTGAGTAGCGATTTTGAGTAGCGAGATTGAGTAGCGATTTTGATTAGCGAGTTTGAGTAGCAAGTTTGAGTAGCGATTTTGAGTAGCGATTTTTAGTATCGAGTTCGAGTAGCGATTTGGAGTATCGAGTTGGAGTAGCGATTTTGAGTAGCAAATTTGAGTAGCGAGTTTGAGTTGCGATTTTGATTAGCGAGTTTGAGAAGCGAGTTTGAGTAGCGATTTTGAGTAGCGATTTTGAGTAGTGAGTTTGAGTAGCGATTTTGAGTAGCGAGTTTGAGTAGCGAGTTTGAGTAGCAATTTTGAGTAGCGAGTTTGAGTAGCGAGTTTGAGAAGCGAGTTTGAGTAGCGAGTTTGAGTAGCGATTTTGAGTAGCGAGTTTGAGTAGCGATTTTGAGTAGCGAGTTTGAGTAGCAAGTTTGAGTAGCGATTTTGAGTAGCGATTTTGAGTAGCGAGTTTGAGTAGCAATTTGAGTAGCGAGTGTGAGTAGCGAGTTTGAGTAGCGATTTTGAGTAGCGATTTTGAGTAGCGATTTTGAGTAGCGAGTTTGAGTAGCGATTTTGAGTAGCGATTTTGAGTAGCGAGATTGAGTAGCGATTTTGATTAGCGAGTTTGAGTAGCAAGTTTGAGTAGCGATTTTGAGTAGCGATTTTGAGTAGCGAGTTTGAGTAGCAATTTTGAGTAGCGATTTTGAGTAGCGATTTTGAGTAGCGAGTTTGAGTAGCGAGTTTGAGTAGCGAGTTTGAGTAGCGATTTTGAGTAGCGATTTTTAGTATCGAGTTCGAGTAGCGATTTGGAGTATCGAGTTGGAGTAGCGATTTTGAGTAGCAAATTTGAGTAGCGAGTTTGAGTTGCGATTTTGATTAGCGAGTTTGAGAAGCATGAGAAGCGAGTTTGAGTAGCGATTTTGAGTAGCGATTTTGAGTAGCGAGTTTGAGTAGCGATTTTGAGTAGCGAGTTTGAGTAGCGAGTTTGAGTAGCAATTTTGAGTAGCGAGTTTGAGTAGCGAGTTTGAGAAGCGAGTTTGAGTAGCGAGTTTGAGTAGCGATTTTGAGTAGCGAGTTTGAGTAGCGATTTTGAGTAGCGAGTTTGAGTAGCAAGTTTGAGTAGCGATTTTGAGTAGCGATTTTGAGTAGCGAGTTTGAGTAGCAATTTTGAGTAGCGAGTGTGAGTAGCGAGTTTGAGTAGCGATTTTGAGTAGCGATTTTGAGTAGCGATTTTGAGTAGCGAGTTTGAGTAGCGATTTTGAGTAGCGATTTTGAGTAGCGAGATTGAGTAGCGATTTTGATTAGCGAGTTTGAGTAGCAAGTTTGAGTAGCGATTTTGAGTAGCGATTTTGAGTAGCGAGTTTGAGTAGCAATTTTGAGTAGCGATTTTGAGTAGCGATTTTGAGTAGCGAGTTTGAGTAGCGAGTTTGAGTAGCGATTTTGAGTAGCGAGTTTGAGTAGCGAGTTTGAGAAGCAATTTTGAGTAGCGAGTTTGAGTAGCGATTTTGAGTAGCGAGTTTGAGTAGCGAGTTTGAGTAGCGAGTTTGAGTAGCAAGTTTGAGTAGCGATTTTGAGTAGCGATTTTGAGTAGCGAGTTTGAGTAGCAATTTTGAGTAGTGAGTGTGAGTAGCGATTTTGAGTAGCGATTTTGAGTAGCGAGTTTGAGTAGCGATTTTGAGTAGCGAGTCTGAGTAGCGATTTTGAGTAGCGAGTTTGAGTAGCAATTTTGAGTAGCGATTTTGCGTAGCGAGTTTGAGTAGCGATTTTGAGTAGCGAGTTTGAGTAGCGATTTTGAGTAGCGAGTTTGAGTAGCGAGTTTGAGTAGCGAGTTTGAGTAGCGATTTTGAGTAGCGATTTTGAGTAGCGATTTTGAGTAGCGATTTTTAGTATCGAGTTCGAGTAGCGATTTGGAGTATCGAGTTGGAGTAGCGATTTTGAGTAGCGATTTTTAGTAGCGAGTTTGAGTAGCAATTTTGAGTAGCGAGTGTGCGTAGCGAGTTTGAGTAGCGATTTTGAGTAGCGATTTTGAGTAGCGATTTTGAGTAGCGAGTTTGAGTAGCGATTTTGAGTAGCGATTTTGAGTAGCGAGATTGAGTAGCGATTTTGATTAGCGAGTTTGAGTAGCAAGTTTGAGTAGCGATTTTGAGTAGCGATTTTGAGTAGCGAGTTTGAGTAGCAATTTTGAGTAGCGAGTGTGAGTAGCGATTTTGAGTAGCGAGTTTGAGTAGCGAGTTTGAGTAGCGATTTTGAGTAGCGAGTTTGAGTAGCAATTTTGAGTAGCGATTTTGAGTAGCGATATTGAGTAGCGATTTTGAGTAGAGATTTTTAGTATCGAGTTCGAGTAGCGATTTGGAGTATCGAGTTGGAGTAGCGATTTTGAGAAGCAAATTTGAGTAGCGAGTTTGAGTTGCGATTTTGATTAGCGAGTTTGAGAAGCGAGTTTGAGTAGCGATTTTGAGTAGCGATTTTGAGTAGCGAGTTTGAGTAGCGATTTTGAGTAGCGAGTTTGAGTAGCGATTTTGAGTAGCGAGTTTGAGTAGCAATTTTGAGTAGCGAGTTTGAGTAGCGAGTTTGAGTAGCGAGCTTGAGTAGCGATTTTGAGTAGCGATTTTGAGTAGCGAGTTTGAGTAGCGAGTTTGAGTAGCGATTTTGAGTAGCGATTTTGAGTAGCGATTTTGAGTAGCGAGTTTGAGTAGCGATTTTGAGTAGCGATTTTGAGTAGCGATTTTGAGTAGCGAGTTTGAGTAGCAATTTTGAGTAACGAGTGTGAGTAGCGATTTTGAGTAGCGAGTTTGAGTAGCGATTTTGAGTAGCGAGTGTGAGTAGCGAGTTTGAGTAGCGAGTTTGAGTAGCAATTTTGAGTAGCGAATTTTGAGTAGCGATTTTGAGTAGCGAGTTTGAGTAGCGAGTTTGAGTAGTGAGTGTGAGTAGCGATTTTGAGTAGCGAGTTTGAGTAGCGATTTTGAGTAGCGATTTTGAGTAGCGAGTTTGAGTAGCGAGTTTGAGTAGCGAGTTTGAGTAGCGATTTTGAGTAGCGATTTTGAGTAGCGAGTTTGAGTAGCGATTTTGAGTAGCGAGTCTGAGTAGCGATTTTGAGTAGCGAGTTTGAGTAGCAATTTTGAGTAGCGATTTTGCGTAGCGAGTTTGAGTAGCGATTTTGAGTAGCGAGTTTGAGTAGCAATTTTGAGTAGCGAGTTTGAGTAGCGAGTTTGAGTAGCGAGTTTGAGTAGCGATTTTGAGTAGCGATATTGAGTAGCGATTTTGAGTAGCGATTTTTAGTATCGAGTTCGAGTAGCGATTTGGAGTATCGAGTTGGAGTAGCGATTTTGAGTAGCGATTTTGAGTAGCGAGTTTGAGTAGCAATTTTGAGTAGCGAGTGTGAGTAGCGAGTTTGAGTAGCGATTTTGAGTAGCGATTTTGAGTAGCGATTTTGAGTAGCGAGTTTGAGTAGCGATTTTGAGTAGCGATTTTGAGTAGCGAGATTGAGTAGCGATTTTGATTAGCGAGTTTGAGTAGCAAGTTTGAGTAGCGATTTTGAGTAGCGATTTTGAGTAGCGAGTTTGAGTAGCAATTTTGAGTAGCGAGTGTGAGTAGCGATTTTGAGTAGCGAGTTTGAGTAGCGAGTTTGAGTAGCGAGTTTGAGTAGCGAGTTTGAGTAGCAATTTTGAGTAGCGATTTTGAGTAGCGATTTTGAGTAGCGAGTTTGAGTAGCGAGTTTGAGTAGCGATTTTGAGTAGCGAGTTTGAGTAGCAATTTTGAGTAGCGAGTGTGAGTAGCGATTTTGAGTAGCGATTTTGAGTAGCGAGTTTGGGTAGCAATTTTGAGTAGCGAGTGTGAGTAGCGAGTTTGAGTAGCGAGTTTGAGTAGCGAGTTTGAGTAGCGATTTTGAGTAGCGATATTGAGTAGCGATTTTGAGTAGCGATTTTTAGTATCGAGTTCGAGTAGCGATTTGGAGTATCGAGTTGGAGTAGCGATTTTGAGTAGCAAATTTGAGTAGCGAGTTTGTGTTGCGATTTTGATTAGCGAGTTTGAGAAGCGAGTTTGAGTAGCGATTTTGAGTAGCGATTTTGAGTAGCGAGTTTGAGTAGCGATTTTGAGTAGCGAGTCTGAGTAGCGATTTTGAGTAGCGAGTTTGAGTAGCAATTTTGAGTAGCGATTTTGAGTAGCGAGTTTGAGTAGCGATTTTGAGTAGCGAGTTTGAGTAGCAATTTTGAGTAGCGAGTTTGAGTAGCGCGTTTGAGTTGCGATTTTGAGTAGCGATTTTGAGTAGCGATTTTGAGTAGCGAGTTTGAGTAGCGATTTTGAGTAGCGATTTTGAGTAGCGATTTTGAGTAGCGAGTTTGAGTAGCGAGTTTGAGTAGCGAGTTTGAGAAGCGAGTTTGAGTAGCGAGTTTGAGTAGCGATTTTGAGTAGCGAGTTTGAGTAGCGATTTTGAGTAGCGAGTTTGAGTAGCAAGTTTGAGTAGCGATTTTGAGTAGCGATTTTGAGTAGCGAGTTTGAGTAGCAATTTTGAGTAGTGAGTGTGAGTAGCGATTTTGAGTAGCGAGTTTGAGTAGCGATTTTGAGTAGCGATTTTGAGTAGCGAGTTTGAGTAGCGAGTTTGAGTAGCGAGTCTGAGTAGCGATTTTGAGTAGCGAGTTTGAGTAGCAATTTTGAGTAGCGATTTTGCGTAGCGAGTTTGAGTAGCGATTTTGAGTAGCGAGTTTGAGTAGCAATTTTGAGTAGCGAGTTTGAGTAGCGAGTTTGAGTAGCGAGTTTGAGTAGCGATTTTGAGTAGCGATATTGAGTAGCGATTTTGAGTAGCGATTTTTAGTATCGAGTTCGAGTAGCGATTCGGAGTATCGAGTTGGAGTAGCGATTTTGAGTAGCGATTTTGAGTAGCGAGTTTGAGTAGCGATTTTGAGTAGCGAGTTTGAGTAGCGAGTTTGAGTAGCAATTTTGAGTATCGAGTTGGAGTAGCGATTTTGAGTAGCGATTTTGAGTAGCGAGTTTGAGTAGCAATTTTGAGTAGCGAGTGTGAGTAGCGAGTTTGAGTAGCGATTTTGAGTAGCGATTTTGAGTAGCGATTTTGAGTAGCGAGTTTGAGTAGCGATTTTGAGTAGCGATTTTGAGTAGCGAGATTGAGTAGCGATTTTGATTAGCGAGTTTGAGTAGCAAGTTTGAGTAGCGATTTTGAGTAGCGATTTTGAGTAGCGAGTTTGAGTAGCGATTTTGAGTAGCGAGTTTGAGTAGCGAGTTTGAGTAGCGATTTTGAGTAGCGAGTTTGAGTAGCAATTTTGAGTAGCAATTTTGAGTAGCGATTTTTTTTTTTTTTTTTTTTTTTTTTTTTTTTTTTTTTTTTTTTTTTTTTTTTTTTTTTTTGTAGCGGCCCACCACACTCCCCCACACCAAAAGGCTCAATTGAGCCCCCTGGTAATGGACGCTACTGTTCTCAGCATGTCTGGCAGCAAAATGATAATAAGAGTAAACGCGAGCAAATTTTAATCATGCTGAGAACACAAATATTTATAATGTCGTGCGAGGAAATGTATTATTTAACTAAATTGACTACAATATGAAATCTCAATGGAAAATAATTTCCTTTGAAGAGATTCATTATTCGATATTTACTAATATACTATTTATTTATTGCTAATTTTATTATGTTATGTTCAATAATTTTATAAGATAAAATACAAACTACAAGATTTTTAAGAAAAATAATATTAGATATTAACGCTACAAAAGTACAAAAGGTAAACAAAACAAAGACTGGTTGATGATCGACTTTTGAGTAGCGAGTTTGAGTAGCGATTTTGAGTAGCGATTTTGAGTAGCGAGTTTGAGTAGCAATTTTGAGTAGCGAGTGTGAGTAGCGATTTTGAGTAGCGATTTTGAGTAGCGAGTTTGGGTAGCAATTTTGAGTAGCGAGTGTGAGTAGCGAGTTTGAGTAGCGAGTTTGAGTAGCGATTTTGAGTAGCGATATTGAGTAGCGATTTTGAGTAGCGATTTTTAGTATCGAGTTTGAGTAGCGATTTTGAGTAGCGATTTTGAGTAGCGATTTTGAGTAGCAAATTTGAGTAGCGAGTTTGAGTTGCGATTTTGATTAGCGAGTTTGAGAAGCGAGTTTGAGTAGCGATTTTGAGTAGCGATTTTGAGTAGCGAGTTTGAGTAGCAATTTTGAGTAGCGATTTTGAGTAGCGATTTTGAGTAGCGATTTTGAGTAGCGAGTTTGAGTAGCGATTTTGAGTAGCGATTTTGAGTAGCGAGTTTGAGTAGCGATTTTGAGTAGCGATTTTGAGTAGCGATTTTGAGTAGCGAGTTTGAGTAGCGATTTTGTGTAGCGATTTTGAGTAGCGAGATTGAGTAGCGATTTTGATTAGCGAGTTTGAGTAGCAAGTTTGAGTAGCGATTTTGAGTAGCGATTTTGAGTAGCGAGTTTGAGTAGCAATTTTGAGTAGCGAGTGTGAGTAGCGATTTTGAGTAGCGAGTTTGAGTAGCGAGTTTGAGTAGCGATTTTGAGTAGCGAGTTTGAGTAGCAATTTTGAGTAGCGATTTTGAGTAGCGATTTTGAGTAGCGATTTTGAGTAGCGAGTTTGAGTAGCGATTTTGAGTAGCGATTTTGAGTAGCGAGTTTGAGTAGCGATTTTGAGTAGCGAGTTTGAGTAGCAATTTGAGTAGCGAGTTTGAGTAGCGAGTTTGAGTAGCGAGTTTGAGTAGCGATTTTGAGTAGCAATTTTGAGTAGCGATTTTGAGTAGCGAGTTTGAGTAGCGATTTTGAGTAGCGAGTTTGAGTAGCGATTTTGAGTAGCGAGTTTGAGTAGCGATTTTGAGTAGCGAGTCTGAGTAGCGATTTTGAGTAGCGAGTTTGAGTAGCAATTTTGAGTAGCGATTTTGAGTAGCGAGTTTGAGTAGCGATTTTGAGTAGCGAGTTTGAGTAGCAATTTTGAGTAGCGAGTTTGAGTAGCGAGTTTGAGTAGCGAGTTTGAGTAGCGATTTTGAGTAGCAATTTTGAGTAGCGAGTTTGAGTAGCGAGTTTGAGTAGCGATTTTGAGTAGCGATTTTGAGTAGCGAGTTTGAGTAGCAATTTTGAGTAGCGAGTGTGAGTAGCGAGTTTGAGTAGCGAGTTTGAGTAGCGATTTTGAGTAGCGATTTTGAGTAGCGATTTTGAGTAGCGAGTTTGAGTAGCGATTTTGAGTAGCGAGTTTGAGTAGCGATTTTGAGTAGCGAGTTTGAGTAGCGATTTTGAGTAGCGAGTCTGAGTAGCGATTTTGAGTAGCGAGTTTGAGTAGCAATTTTGAGTAGCGATTTTGAGTAGCGAGTTTGAGTAGCGATTTTGAGTAGCTAGTTTGAGTAGCAATTTTGAGTAGCGAGTTTGAGTAGCGAGTTTGAGTAGCGAGTTTGAGTAGCGATTTTGAGTAGCAATTTTGAGTAGCGAGTTTGAGTAGCGAGTTTGAGTAGCGATTTTGAGTAGCGATTTTGAGTAGCGAGTTTGAGTAGCAATTTTGAGTAGCGAGTGTGAGTAGCGAGTTTGAGTAGCGAGTTTGAGTAGCGATTTTGAGTAGCGATTTTGAGTAGCGATTTTGAGTAGCGAGTTTGAGTAGCGAGTTTGAGTAGCGAGTTTGAGTAGCGAGTTTGAGTAGCGATTTTGAGTAGCGATTTTGAGTAGCGATTTTGAGTAGCGAGTTTGAGTAGCGAGTTTGAGTAGCGAGTTTGAGTAGCGATTTTGAGTAGCGATATTGAGTAGCGAGTTTGAGTAGCGATTTTTAGTATCGAGTTCGAGTTGCGATTTGGAGTATCGAGTTGGAGTAGCGATTTTGAGTAGCTTATTTGTGTAGCGAGTTTGAGTAGCGATTTTGAGTAGCGAGTTTGAGTAGCGAGTTTGAGTAGCGATTTTGAGTAGCGAGTTTGAGAAGCGAGTTTGAGTAGCGATTTTGAGTAGCGATTTTGAGTAGCTATTTTGAGTAGCGATTTTTAGTATCGAGTTCGAGTAGCGATTTGGAGTATCGAGTTTGAGTAGCGAGTTTGAGTAGCGATTTTGAGTAGCGATTTTGAGTAGCGTGTTTGAGTGGCGAGTTTGACTTTCGAGACTTTAGCCAGATTTGAAGTTTATTCTATGTTTTATTGAAAATGAAATCTTTAAAATGTTTTGATTATTTAAATTTAAACATTTTGAAGACTTAACATCCAATAATTGCCATCGAAAGCATACCTTTCTGTTTTTTCTTCTATTCCTGAGCTGAAAATTTCAAATCCAAATGCAAATTGTAAGATGTACCACATTGACATTTCCAGCATAACTGCGGTAACACATTTGGGACTGCTGCTTGCTTGATCTTTATGTGCTTCCTGCCGTATTGCTAGTGCCATTGCCTGTCAGAAAACGGGGGCAACAAAGAAATGTCGTTTATCTTGTACCGAAACACAACTCACCTGACTGTCTTCTGGATCATTCCAAGCTGCCTTTTGCAAATTAAACCACATCCGAGAAAACCACCCCAATGGGGATTCTTAATTAATAGTTTTCAGCACCATCCCCCTTCTATGATTCCTCCTTTCAAAACCATCCGTTCGGGTAGTTAACATTATCTTGTGACAGCAGCAGCCAATGTGTTGTTGATGCTGTTTCTGCTGCTGTTGTCTTGCTTGTGGATCATTTCTTCGGATTCATCCGCCGTAAAACCGCTCCTTGGCTTGAGTGTGAGGCACACCGAGAAACCCAATGTGGAGGAAATGCGAAACCACAAAACGGTATCACTCCGGCAGGCAAATAGGAACAGAAACGACATTGCCGAATGGGATCTTGTCAGCTGGTGAGAATCCTGCCTTCACAGCCATAAACAGAGGAAATGTGCTGCCCCCACGCATTGAAGTGGCAACGCTTCTTGGGCGGCTCTTCATTTGTTCGGTCAACTGATTTCGGAAAACCTCAGCCGGTTCCTTACAACCTGAAAACCGGAAAAGGTGAATCAGGATTGAAAAGATGTCATCAACCGGCAAACCACAAAAGAGTGGCTGGGTTCTCCGACCTTTTCGGCCGGTTTAATGTTTGATATATTTTTCACAACTAAATTTGATGGCCTATAGTTGATCTTTTAACAAAAAAATCATGTGGCAATCATCGAAAAGAAACTTTTCTACATGAGGAATGTGTGTATAAACAATGATTACGAACATGATTTTGAAGTGCCTCATAGTAACTCAAAAATGTCAAAAATGACAAAAATGACAAAAATGACAAAAATGACAAAAATGACAAAAATGACAAAAATGACAAAAATGACAAAAATGACAAAAATGACAAAAATGACAAAAATGACAAAAATGACAAAAATGACAAAAATGACAAAAATGACAAAAATGACAAAAATGACAAAAATGACAAAAATGACAAAAATGACAAAAATGACAAAAATGACAAAAATGACAAAAATGACAAAAATGACAAAAATGACAAAAATGACAAAAATGACAAAAATGACAAAAATGACAAAAATGACAAAAATGACAAAAATGACAAAAATGACAAAAATGACAAAAATGACAAAAATGACAAAAATGACAAAAATGACAAAAATGACAAAAATGACAAAAATGACAAAAATGACAAAAATGACAAAAATGACAAAAATGACAAAAATGACAAAAATGACAAAAATGACAAAAATGACAAAAATGACAAAAATGACAAAAATGACAAAAATGACAAAAATGACAAAAATGACAAAAATGACAAAAATGACAAAAATGACAAAAATGACAAAAATGACAAAAATGACAAAAATGACAAAAATGACAAAAATGACAAAAATGACAAAAATGACAAAAATGACAAAAATGACAAAAATGACAAAAATGACAAAAATGACAAAAATGACAAAAATGACAAAAATGACAAAAATGACAAAAATGACAAAAATGACAAAAATGACAAAAATGACAAAAATGACAAAAATGACAAAAATGACAAAAATGACAAAAATGATAAAAATGACAAAAATGACAAAAATGACAAAAATGACAAAAATGACAAAAATGACAAAAATGACAAAAATGACAAAAATAACAAAAAATGACAAAAATGACAAAAATGACAAAAATGACAAAAATGACAAAAATGACAAAAATGACAAAAATGACAAAAATGACAAAAATGACAAAAATGACAAAAATGACAATAATGACAAAATTGACAAAAATGACAAAAATAACAAAAATGACAAACATGACATGATAAATTTAAACAAAATGACAAAAATATTGATCAAAATAAATTTCAAAGCTTTTTTTTACTTCGGTGTTTTACCCATTTGCTTCTTTAGCTAAGACAATTTCAATGAAACAGTTCATCTCCGCTTCAGAAGAGGGTAACGAGTATGTTAAAAAAAAGCAATAGTAAAGAAATTGCACTTGAATGTAATTTCAGTGTGCAATTTTGCTGCAACACCAAACCGTTACCTTTAATATGCGGTACCGGGCAAAATTGTTCTTTTCATTCACTTCATCGAAGATAATGAGCCCGTAACGTTGTCGTAAGCATTACCACGAAGATAATGGTTCCCTTTTTTAACTTGTGGAACAAGAAAATTGGTTAAAAATTTGCATTTGATGCAATTTGATAAAATTGTCTTCGTTACGGAACCAAAAGAAAATTACAAAATAGAATAGTCATCGAGCTAAAATGCTTCGTCATTCCACGATTCATCCAGGATGATAAATGATTGATTTATTATTGATTTATTTCTTTAACAGCCCGTCATTGGGGCTGTGATAAAATACTCGATGATTGGTACTAGGAAATTGATTTGAATCGTCCTGAGGAAGAAATCTATCCCTGGCAACAGCAAAAACACGACAACCAAGCTCATATACAAAAGTAGGTAAACTTGGGTACACCACCAGCAGATTCATCTCCTTCAAATCGAACTGGCGAAGTGCTGAACCCGGAAGCGGAAATATCATTTCCTCTCACCCACACAATCTGGAAGGAAATTGGATCTAATTGATACGAGAAACTGATCAAAGCCGCTCCTGGGCACTCTCTTTCTGATGCTGGGATGGAATTTCCCTTTGCCAATGTGCTTCAGATGCCGAACTGCTGCAGCTGATCTGAAGATGACGAAGATGCCGGAACAGGAAATATCCTTATCAGACGACATCAGGCTGGCTCCGAACCAGGATTGGACAGGACCAAGAAAACACCACCACCAAAGTGTGGTTCTGAGAGAGTGTGTTTCTTTTCCCTTTTTTTTCTACCTTCCAGCGCAAAGAGATACAATTTCTCGATTCTTATCGATGGACGACCGGCATTGAGCATCTTCTTCTTGACTCGAGTCGATGATGATGGATTTTGTGATGATTGATGAAAGATGGGAGCCATTGCTTTGAATTTGTGGGAGCTTAAAAGGGAAATGACGAGTGAGCCGAAAAAAACCATAGGACTGTGGTCGTTGGGTTCAATCGAAATGGATTAGGCGCTGCTAGGAGACCGACCTACTGGTAGGTATGTATAGGTAAAGATTTACTTTCGAAGCAATGGCAGGAACTACACTACAGAGCTAGAATCTATTGATGTCGATGTCGCATTCAGATGATAAATGCTAGAATTCATCTATTCAAAGAAAATGGATGCGACAAAAAGTCGTTGAACTCGGTGAAATGGGTAAATTGAGCTTTGTAGCTTCCAATCAAATATAATGTTTGTATTCAATGCTTAAAAAGATTCTTTCGAAATATTTGTTACATTTAGTTTTTCATGTTAAAATTTATCTTCAAATTTTTATGGTCTAACATGTCAGATAGAAAGCTGTATGTTTAGAAAGAAAGAAACTTTTTTTTCAGTAAAAAATGCGTCCCTTTTTTGCACCATTAGAAAACTGAAAATTCCTTTTTCATTTAAGTCGAAATTTGAAATAATTTACTGAAGGGTCTCTGTTGAACTACACTCGTGACGACCGAACTTTAGACGATAAATCTAAACTGACGAACCGCGTGGCAAATGTAAACAATAACAGAGAGTCGCAAGTGAGAGTCAACGTCAATTCGCTAGAATCGACGAAGAATGAATTCGTTCGTACACTCAAAATATCACTAAAAAAAATAAAATATTCTCTATTTTTTTTCTTCATTTCATTGGACACTTCAGTTGAGTTTAAGAACAGTTATTTCATTTTTTTCAAACAAGAAACTCAGTTATTATGCTTATTTTTGGTAATGTGAAAATAAGATTTTTTTATTTTACTTTGAAGCCAAATTTTTCAACGTTGAAATGATTCCAAAATAGTTCAATTGATTGAAATAAACTACAGACTCCGTTCGTTTTTAGTATCATTAGATTATGGCACATGTGGCACAACGGCTTTTAGAAACAAGAACACAACCTTTTCGTTTCCGATATAACTTTATTTATTTTTATATTTATTTACATAGTATTCCGTCTCACGACATAACTTGACGAACATAATTCCTAAAATTCACTCGGTCCTTCGCAACCGTTCTCCAATTTCTCGGGCACCCCACGTTCGCCAGATCACGCTTCACTTGGTCTAACCAACTCGCTCGTTGCGCCCCCGCTCGTCTTGTTCCTACCAAATTCGTAGCGAACACCTGTTTTGCAGGACAGTCGCCCGGAATTCTCGCAACATGTCCCGCCCAGCGTATCCGGCCAGCTTTCACCACCTTCTGGATACTGGGTTCGCCGTAGAGTCGCGCGAGCTCGTGGCCTATCCTTCGCCTCCACACTCCGTTCTCCTGTACGCCGCCAAAGATGGTTCTTAACACTCGTCGCTCGAATACCCCGAGTGTACGCAGGTCCTCCTCGAGCAATATCCATGTCTCGTGCCCGTAGAGAACAACCGGTCTAATGAGCGTCATATACAGGTTACACTTCGTGCGAGGGCTAAGTCTTCTCGACCGCAGTTGCTTGTGGAGTCCATAGTAGGCACGACTTCCGCTGATATTCGCCTCCGGATCTCACGGCTGGTCTCATTGTCTGCGGTCACCATTGAGCCGAGATAGACAGAGTCTTCGACTATCTCCAGTTCGTCGCCGTCGACTGTGACCTTGTTATTGCTGGACAAGCGGGCTCGGTCGGTCTCGGATCCGCAGGCCAGCATGCACTTCGTCTTGGACGTATTAATCATCAACACAATCCTTCCTGCTTCGCGTTTCAGTTTGCGGTAGAACGCGGAACACCGCCGCAGATGATCTGCCGACTATGTCAATGTCATCGGCAAAGCAGATAAGTTGACTGGATCTGTTGAAAATTATGCCCCGCATTTCACCCACCGCTCGTCGAATATCACCTTCTAGCGCAACGTTGAACATCATGCAGGATAGACCATCACCTTGTCGAAGCCTCCTGCGCGATTCGAATGAACTCTGCAGTTCACCCGAAATCCGCTCACAGCACTGCGTTCCATCTATCGTCACCTTGATCAGTCTGATCAGCTTCCCGGAAAAGCCGTTTTCGTCCATGATTTTCCATAGCTCGTTACAGTCGATCGTGTCGTATGCGGCTTTGAAGTCGATGAATAGATGGTGCGTAGGGACTTGGTGATCCCGGCATTTTTGGAGGATTTGCCGTAATGTGAATATCTGGTCCGTCGTAAACCGTCCCTCCATGAAGCCGGCCTGATGACTTCCCACGAATCTGTTTGCTTGTGGCGTTAGGCGGCGGAGTAGGATTCGGGACAACACTTTGTAGGCGGCTTTGAGGACAGTAATCGCTCGGTAGTTCTCACAGTCCAGTTAGGCATCCTTCTTGTAGAAGGGGCATATTACCCCCTCCTTCCACTCCTCCGGTAGCTGATGTATTTCCCAGATCCGGACTATCAACCGGTGTAGGCAATCGGCCAACTTGTTCGGGCCCATTTTGATGAGTTCAGCTGCGATGTCATCCTTCCCAACCGCTTTATTTCTATTCAGCTGGCGAATGGCTTCCTTAACTTCACTCATCGTTGGGAGTGGCTCCTCTTCGTCGTTGGCTACGCCGGCGATGTACCTTCCCCCACCGTCTTGATCTCCCGCATGTGCGCCGTTCAGGTGTTCATCAAAGTGCTGCTTCCACCTTTTGATCACCTCACGATTGTCCGTCAGGATGCCCTCGTCCTTATCCCGGCACATTTCGGCTTGCGGCCCGAAGCCTTTGCGGGATGCGTTGAGTTTCTGATAGAACTTTCGTGTTTCTTGGGAACGATGCAGCTGCTCCAGCTCCTCAAGCTCCTCCTCCTTCAGATGGCGCTTTTTCTCCTGGAAAATTCGGACTCGCTGCCTCTTCCGCTGTCGGTGATTTTCCACATTTCAACGGGTGCCTCTTTGCACTACTGCCGCCCACGCGGCATTCTCTTCGTCCATCACCCTCCTACACTCCTCGTCGAACCAGTCGTTCCGTCGAGTTCGCTCCACATAACCGATGACGTTCTCCGCAGCACTGTTGATGGCTGGTTTGATGGTATCCCAATAGTCCTCGAGAGGGGCTTCGTCAAGCTCGCACTCTGCCGGCAGCGCTGCTTCGACCGATTGCGCGTAGTCTGCCGCGACCTCAGGTTGCTTCAGTTGTGCGATATTTATCCCAGACGGGCGCCGGTTTCGTGTGATGTTCGCTACGGAGAGTTTTGGGCGCATCTTCACCATCACCAGATAGTGGTCTGACTCGATAGTGCGAAATTGAGGGCAGTTGGGTGGGTTGATGTCCTTTTCGACAAAATCCACCCGTTAGCCCGATATCACTGTAGTACCTTTTTGCTGTAGTGGCAGCTTACCAAATCTGGCGAAAACTTTACTGGTTCTTTGTGAGATCTAATGTACGAAAAAAAAAACTTTTTTCAGGTACTCCTCCATATACATTTCGGAGTGCATGTTCTTGTTTTTCACAAAAACCGGGGTTTTTTCGTCCGCAGCTGCAAATAACTTGCCAGATCAAACACTATCTTGCAAACTTATCAGCGAAAACGAATTCGAACTTACCGGGGACATTGTAATGGGTGCTCTGCCGTGGTCAAAGCCACAAAATAAAAGGATCAAATTTGATAGAATCTTGTATATGTTGGCGATATTTCTAAGTGGCAAAACACTCCACCATTTCCTCGATTCAGAGTGTACTCACCGCTTTACAGAACGCGGGCTCGGACCTCCTCTCAGCTGCTCCTCGGCCTTTGGCCGCCCTACGACTGGGGCCGATTGGGTGCACCTTAGTGCCGAAGCTGTCATTTGGTCGTCCTACGACCGGGGCCGATTGGTGGTACCTCGGCGCCGCTGCTGCTGTTTGACCGCCTTAAGACCGGGGCCGATTGGTGGCACCTTGGCGCCGCTGCTGCTGTTCGGCCGCCCTAAGTCCGGGGCCGATTGGTGCACTGCGTGTGCTGTTGCACGCGTTTGTTTGTGCCGAACGGATGGCACCGCTGCGACCTCCGCTTCCACTGGTGGACACTTTCTGCCGGAAAACCTCCACTTTTCTTCACGGCAGAGTCCCGGTGCCTCCGAGTTATTGTTGTGCTGCTCGGCGATTCAAAGTGCCGAATGGCAGCACTGCGTGAACTGTGGCCCTACGCCTACGGCGCCTCCTGGGGTCTACCAGGGGGCTGCTGATTTTCGTCTATTCGGCTCGCGTGCCGGTTCCCGAAATTGCCGCGCCGGTTGATGATCGGAGATGAGGGGAGGAAAAAAGAGCCCTGAGGAAGCAGAAAGGAAACGCTTAAAATGCTGGCTTACGGGTCTAGTGCGTACGACTTACGCATCGTGGTTGTGCGGCTCTTTTTGTTTTTTCCTGTCCGCCTTTTCTGGCCGGCTCGTCTCATCGATAGGTTTCTTTTTCTTTTCTTCGGCAAATCTATTGCAGGTGTTGGGCTACACCTTCCGGCTCGTCGGGCACGCGCTATGGAGTGGATTTCTGCTTTTTCGGCAAATCCGCGAACGCAAAACCACTTCCCGATTTCAGCGGCACTTTTTTCCGTCTGTTCACGACGATGCTATGAACGAAATGGCGGATCTGTTCCGCGTGGTCCGTTAGACAGCTCTTGTTGCACGCTGCGTTTGCTTTCCTCATTTTTGGGTGCTCTTAACATCAAAATGTACGCTTGGCGCATTTTAACCGATTTTGGTTTCATAATAGCAACACGCTGATTTTACTCTATATGGGGATGGGTTTTTATGTGTTAGTTTGCCAATCGCTCGTATCGTGAAATATTTTAGGACTTATAACTTAGCTATAACCTTAAATGCAACAACATCACTCCGACCATTGCAGTGCACCACTGCAGTGGCTTTATAAAATTTTTGGCCTGGAAGCTGCCCAAAATCTATCTTCACGTACGCTTCGTCATCCATGAGGATGCATCCGTCGAACTTCGTTGGAATTTTGTTGTATAACTTCCGGGCCCGTCCTTTGGCTTCTACATTCTTCTTCAATGTCCGGTTTGGTTGCTTACTGGCGATAAAATTGTATTCCTTCGCGCAGACGAATCCTTCTGACGATGCATCGGTCGGCAATGAATTTCTTGGCGATGTCATAGTCCGACTGCCCTGGGTTTACTTATCTTGATCGTTCTCAACACCTTCAAATGCAGTTTCCGATCATTAGGGAGACTCAAAGATACGACCTAAGAAAACTCCAAGAATTGATGCAGTGCGATATGCAGAACGAATGATTTGAGAAGCTTGGCAGTTGGAGTGGAGTGCATGCAATCCGGGTATACAATTAAATGGAATTAAAGACAAAGTAGGCAACGGAATGATCGAGATAATCAGTACAAACAACGCACACTGAGTAGGGTTAGAATAGGTCACAAACGACTAACACACAATTATCTCTTAACACCACATCAGAGTGCTCCCCTGTGCTTAGGTTGTAGTGAAAAATTATCAATCACTCACTTATTTTTATATTGTCAAAAATTCGAAAAATCAGGAAACAATACATTAGAGAACAGGATTTGGACATGTAGAATTTACTTAATAATGTAGGAAAACAGGAAGATATAATTTCAAACTTTGTTAAAGCATATGCAATGTCCGCAACAAACGAAGCGCAGACATTGCATCTGACCATCACCTCGTCCTTGGCGAGATACGACTGAGAGTTGCGCGTGTCCAACGGCGCGAGGAAAAAGTCGGGTGTCGATACGACGTCCGCCGGTTTTAGAATCCAGAGGTGAAAAGAGCATACGTTGAACAGCTAGAATCCCGAGCCTCGGAGCTGCCGACAGACGGAACAGTCGAAAAACAGTGGTGTGGAATCAAGAATGCCTTTATCACGACGAGCCATGGTACTCTCGGTAAAGTTTGTGGAAGACGAAGTGAATGGATGTCGGATGAAACCTGGAGGATGAGCAGGCATGTACCGGGTCAGCCAAAGCAGCCGCCCACTTACGATATGCGAGCTGGAAAAGGCAGTTAAACGAGCTTGTAGACGAGACAAGAGAGCCTGGACAAACTCCCTAGCCGAAGAGGGAGAAAGAGCCGCCGCCATTGGAGATATCCGATTATTATATTATATTTCTCGCCGCCTTAGTGGTGCAAGGACTAATGCAAGAATGCCGCTGAAAAACCGAGCAGGTCAGCTGCTGAGAGATCGAACAGATCAGCTCAAGCGTTGGACTGAGCATTTTGATCAACTTTTCCGAGTTACAAATAGCAATGGCCAACAGAACCCGCAGCTCGAGGCGCCCACAGTAAGTCGCATTAATGGCGTCAACTTGGAAGCGCCCTCGCTGGCTGAAATAGAAGCGGCAATCATGGACATTAAATCCAACAAAGCGCCTGGAATCGATTGCACTCCTGCTGAAATGCTCAAAGCCGACCCTGCCTTGTCAGCACAAATGTTGCACCGTCTTTTCGCTGACATTTGGGATACTGCAACTTTCCCGGCCGACTGGATGCAGGGTATCCTCGTAAAGATCCCAAAGAAAGGAGACCTAACAGAGTGCGGTAACTGGCGTGGTATAACTTTGATCTGTACAACCCTTAAAGTACTCTGCAAAGTGATCCTGAACAGGATCCAGGAGAAAACCGACGCTACACTCCGACGGCAACAAGCTGGATTCCGATCCGGACGATCATGTGTGGACCACATCACAACGCTACGAATAATACTGGAACAAATCAACGAATTCCAGGACTCTCTTCTGCTGGTGTTCGTTGATTTCGAAAAAGCATTTGACCGACTGAACCACGAAAACATCTGGGCTGCTCTTAGACGACGAGGGGTCCCAGAGAAACTAGTCCATCTCATCGAAGCACAATACGAGGCATTTTCGTGCAAGGTCTTGCACGACGGTGTCTTGTCCGAACCAATCCCGGTAACTGCTGGAGTGAGACAAGGATGTATTTTGTCACCGCTGCTTTTTCTCATCGTAATGGATGAGATCTTGACTGGATCGATTGACTGTAGACCAAACCGATGATTGCCGTGGAATCCTTCAGCAATTGAGCAACTGAACGACCTTGACCTGGCAGACGATATTTTTTTGCTCGCCCAAACACAACAAGACATGCAGAGCAAACTCAACGACCTCACCGAAAGCTCCAAGGCAGCAGGTCTCAAAATCAATGTCGGAAAGACCAAGTCGATGGAAATCAATACAGAAAATCGTTCCAATTTCGTGGTAGCTGGACAACAGGTTGAGACAGTGGAGTGCTTCCAGTATCTTGGTAGCCAGATTACGCCTGATGGTGGTACCAAGAAGGACTTCGAAACCCGGATCAGAAAAGCCCGATTTGCGTTTGTGAGTCTCCGAAACATCTGGCTGTCACGCCAGATCTCTCTACGAACTAAGATCCGAATCTTCAACTCAAACGTCAAATCCGTATTGCTGTACAGGTGTGAAACTTGGTGCACATATGCGGTGACGACGCGAAAACTGCTAGTTTTTGTGAATCGCTGCCTACGGAACATCATCCGCGCTTGGTGGCCTGGCAACTGGATCTCAAACGTTGAACTTCATCGCCGATGTCATCAAAAGCAGATCCCTGCAACGTTACACGATTTGTCTATGTACCGTGTGACCAACATCTTTTAAATAAGTGGTCGTGAATCTCGTTTTTAAGCTTTTTTTCCTCAGATTTAAGCTTTTTTGCCTTGAGAGCATAGGAGATGAAAGCTCAAATCTGAAGAAAAAAGCTTAAATCTGTCAAAAAAGGGGAAATCTGAGGGGAAATCTGAGAGATGTGCTCCATACGGTTTGTATAGCATTGCCGGGAAGTGATCAAAAGGCGCTAGAAATCGAGATACGGGAACGTAAGTGGATATGGATTGGGCACACCCTGCGAAGAGATGAAAACGAGATTTGCAGAAAGGCGCTTGACTGGAATCCAGATGGGCATCGAAGAAGAGGCAGGCCCAAAAGCTCGTGGCGGCGAAGTCTAGCCGCAGAAATCCGCACAGTTGACGAGAACCTTGGCTGGCAGCAAGTGAAGACGCTGGCTCCGGATCGCCAGCAGTGGAGATCTTTTATCTCAGCCCTATGCGCCGGTCAATCGGCGCTGGACCCTTAGGTAGGTAGGTTTGTTAAAGCAATAGGATTTGCTAAAAACTTGAAAAATATTGTAATTTTTTCTGTTTAAAAAAGACGCGAGTAACCAATGTAGGTTAAAACGTCTCTAATAAAAAAACAAAATTGATCCAGTGTCCAATTCCCGTACGAATCGGTATTTTTCACCCATGAGCGTTTAGGACGTTCCAGACAATATGAAATTCAAGTTTAATATCAAGAATCCCGCCGGAATCATGGTATCTGGGCGGCTGCTTTGAATGGATTGGAGAATCTTCAATGAAGATGCCTTCTGTTTTCATAAAATCTGAAGTAAAAATTGTTACTAAAGTCTACATGGAGCTTTTGAAGAATCAGGTGCTTGCTTGGATTCGGTCACTTGTTTTGTGAACTCGAGAATGTTGTTCTCCAACAAGATGGAAACGGAGCCAAACCTGATTCGAGTAACACGGTGCGCCTCTGGACCGTTATTATAAAAAAAAATTGTCCATCAAATCCAAGTACGGGGCTCGATTCCTTAGGTCATTCTGCACCTCTGGGTAAATTTTAAAAAAAATCCCTAGCAGAAAATCCGAGAAATCTTGATTTTAAGGTTTTTGTTGAGAAATTTCAAAATAATTCATATTCAAATTATTCAATATCATCAAAAAACCTCCAAAAACGTCAAAAAAGTGGTCCAAGTCATTTCCAACCAGTATGTATTTGTTGCCGTTGATAAAATTATGATTATTTACAACTGACTTAACTCTCCAAACATGGCTTAAGTGTATTATAAGTATGGTTTATTAGGGGTTTAAGTTTAGTTTAAATTATTGTTTCCGTGAAGTTATGGGGGAAAATGAATTTCAAATCAGTGGTGCTTTTATTGGTTAGTAGGAAAAGGAAACAGTGAAATAGTAAAAAGTAAAAGTAAACTATAAAACAGCAATACAACTAAAAATAATGAATGGAACATATTAAAAACTCAAAACTAACACATATGGTTGCTGTTGTAATCAATCAAAGAGTTTAACAAACGGTCGTTATAAACCTTTGATGATTTGGGAGCTTTATATCGCTGCCAAATCACATCAAAATCAGCATGTACGGATTCGGAGGCTTGCTCATTGTGAAGCCCAAGTCCTCTTCCGGCTTCTCGACAGAAATCCGCCACATGGTACTTTGTAATGTGATATTTAGATGTGAATGGAAGATTCAGCTTCTCCCAGCTGCTGGCAAAATCTGCAATAGCCTCCTCAAACCCATGCATGCTCGAGTTTAAAGGAAAAGCATTTTGCATACACGTTTTTGAAGTTATTCAGAACCTGAAAATCGTAATATTTATTAAAAACTTGGTAAAGTTTATTTAGTAGAACAACCAACCGTAACGTAATCTGAAAGTTCAGGGTTGTCTGCCAAACAATTGGTAGCATCCAATAGCGCGTGGCAAGCTCTTCCTGTGAAACCGTACGTCATCTGTTGGTGTCTCACCTGTGCTTGTTCCACCCATAAGTCTACCCAGTCTGGTGCTTTCTTCTCAAGTGACTTAAAAATAGTATTAATAATTCCAAGCGTTATATGTAACGGTGGAGGCGGGCAAAGGTTCACGATTTTGTCTTCATCACTACCCGAGACCAACGGGGCATTCACGCAGCTTGCGAAGTTCTTTCCATTCAATTTCTTTTTTCTTGTGCAATTTTCGTTTATACTTCCTTTGGTTCTCGCGGTTCCGTTTGCTACACCGAGCTCGCTCTTTAAAGCCTCACAGTATGGACATGGATTCTTCGAAGAGTGGGCCATTATGCCAATTATAATATTTATAATCTTGAGGTCCCCAGCAACCAAGTATTCGAGCTCGTGTAATTTGAGAAGTTTCGTCCAAACGGGGGAAATATTGTCATACTTTTCAGCGAGATTTGGTGAAAGTGCAATGATGAAAAGCTTTTTCACGCCGCCATCCTTGAAGCCAGCCAGATGTTCCATTTGCGGAGAGATCACAGATAACGTTATCTTGAAGAAGCTCCTACCCCCATCAATTCCTATTTTCACCACAAAATCATCAACAGGTGGTCTTGAACGTTTGATACGGTTAATGAGTTCCGGTACATCAGTGCAATATGCAACAACATGATCTGACGAAGGTGCTACATTTCCTGTGATGCTGGACAACTGAACTACATCAAACAAGTCTTTAAGCTGCCGGTTCATTTCAATCAATTTCAACCGCACTCCAGATTCTATATCGACTCCAGAAGCTCGAATACTTTTAATCACACCTAGATAATAGATAGATTATATAAAACAACCATTGTTATGAATACAATACTAATTACCCATTGTTTTCCTCATGCTTAGATTGTTTTCGCCTTTGACCTTAAACAAATCATCTGCACGTAGTTTTTTGGGAGGTTCTGGACAAGTTGAAACTTTCTCGAATACAGACGGTCTTCCACGAAGATTTCGCAGAACACATTTTCCATCTTGATGGATAAAATATTTTTTTTTTTTTTGGATTTTTTAAATCAGGTGATCAGTGATGGTTTGAATCATTTGACTTAATTTTGAATCATTTGCTTATAACTTCTTTTGAAAACATTTTTCCCAGAAATGATGTTCTAAACTTTAGTAGAACTAGATCTTAGCTGCAACTTTTGTGACCAACACAAACCTGTATCTCTTATGCCTTATGAATGAGAAATCGAAAAGTTTAAATTTTTGAGCAATGATCGTAATCACAATCATTTGGATTAGCGGGTTGGATTAAATCCTACAATTCATACCACATTGAAGATACATATTTATGACATACAAGAAAGTTGTAGCTTAGATCTGTATCTACTAAAGTTTAGAACATCATTTCATGGAAAAAATGTTTTCAAAAGAAGTTATAACCAAATGATTCAAAAATAAGTCAAATGATTCAAACCATCACTGCAGGTGATTATTTTAAAATATAGTTTTACCTGGTGAATCTGGCTTTGAACGCATATAGTCAGCTACTGCCGCATCCGCTGAGCTTGACGAGGGCTCTCCATTATTCAAAATTAAAATGATTTTCAAATTCGACGCTCGGGTGGATTGAGTGCAATGGTGCCTTTTTCCTCTTCCGTATTCACTGTAGCAAGTTTTACAAATTACCACCGCTTTACACCCATCAATGTCTTCTGTGTCTGGACTGGACCTGGGTCTTCCGCGCTTGAGTTTCTTGGGTTCAAAACCAGGCAGGTTGCTTCTGCCCTCATGTATACCGGCAGCAACACAAATCTCACATTTGCACATTCCTTGAGATCGCGTGATGATTGAATTTTCGAGCTTGTAACTTCGAATCCTGGGGACCCTTGTACCTCCCTTGCTGAACTCTCCACACGACGCGCGACATGTTCCGCAAATGACCGACGGATACAAATTTTCTCTGGATTCAAAATCTTGGAGAAATTTTCGAATAACAACTCTTATACCTGCACTTATCGGTCGAAGCGACGATGTCTTAGAAAGGCAGAGTACGCAAACCAAATTTCTGTTCTTTTCGTGAACATCCATTTTGAGGACAAAAATTGACGTTGAGAATTTGAAGTTGAATCCTTTTGATTTTTCAAAGCCCACTTGTGTCCCCGCTTTTGTGCCGGTCAACTGTTTCGCTGGTCATTCGCTTGTAGGTAGTTTCAAGCCAATGATGATTACAAGATTTATTTAACCTTAAACCACTAATAAACCATACTTATAATACACTTAAGCCATGTTTGGAGAGTTAAGTCAGTTGTAAATAATCATAATTTTATCAACGGCAACAAATACATACTGGTTGGAAATGACTTGGACCACTTTTTTGACGTTTTTGGAGGTTTTTTGATGATATTGAATAATTTGAATATGAATTATTTTGAAATTTCTCAACAAAAACCTTAAAATCAAGATTTCTCGGATTTTCTGCTAGGGATTTTTTTTAAAATTTACCCAGAGGTGCAGAATGACCTAAGGAATCGAGCCCCGTACTTGGATTTGATGGACAATTTTTTTTTATAATAACGGTCCAGAGGCGCACCGTGAGTAAGATATGAAGTTTTGGTCGATGGGTTTTTGGCCTTCGAGTAGTCCAGAATTGAACCCCCTCGACTATTTTATATGGGTGTGTAAGGCCTGTAACTTCCTCTCACCCAAATGTCGTTTATCTGAAGGCTTCCAGCCCTGGACACATCAAGTTATTGTTCCTTATATGTTCATCTACGTGCCTGAATGTTATCAAGATTTCAAATCATATTTATATCAAGAAAAGTGTTTTTGAAGCTTGATGATGGATTTTTGTTCTTTTTATGGGTCATACTGTAGTTACATTCTTGAATTTATAACAAAACATCTTGTATATAGTTCACAGCGATACTTCCTCATGCGCCTTTGGTTTTTATCGTTCTTTTTATTTAAACCATCAATTATTACCGGAGTTGATTTCGGAAAAAGAGGAAAAATGGAAACGCTTGCTTCAAAACGCTTTTATTGATATTACAACAGAAATCCTTACACAAATAAATATACTTACAGCACTAACATCTCGAGACCCAAACGAAGTAAATAGTTCTATGAACTTCGATGAAATCCAGGACAAAGGTTTATTTATCGCTTGATTGATTGATTGGTTGATTGGGAGGAATTATACTGATGGCAAATCACGTGTTGAACTTCCAGTTTTTTTTTCGGGAAGTTTGGTTTAAATTAAAATTTCTGAAACAGATCACTGAATCGGATAGAATCCCTTGGCCACCAGAGGCTGGGAGTAGGTGAATTTGGCCGCTACTGGTGCGAAAGCCTGTGGAGCTTGCTGATAGAAATGAGGCGCGTAATGCAGTGATTGTTGGGATTGAGCCTGCAGTTGTTGTTGATGATGGGCGTGGTGTTGTGGGTGGTGAATGAGTGGAGTTCCAGGGGTGGCATAAATGGCAGCTGGAGCATTGGCCGCGTAGATGAGCCCGCCCTGTTTCTGGATCGGAGTTGGAACCGTCGAAAACAGTTGATAACGGTGCGATTGCTGTGGCTGTTGCTGCTGCTGATAAACGTGTCCAGATGGGCTAAAGTATTGGTGGGGAGCTGCGGAGTTTACTGGAATGGGACCCAGATAGGCGGAACTTCCGGGCTGCTGATGACTGTAGGAGGCGTAGCTGAAGCCCTTTGCGTGATGTTGAGTGGCCGCGGTGGTCGAAACCGGGATCAGTTGTTTGAGATGCTGGAAAAAAGGATTGCGGTTTGAGAGTGCTCTTTAATTTTGCATTGAACTAATGTTGACTTACGTGAGCAGGAGTGGCAATTGTTGGTGCGGCAACTGTTGAAAGGATCTGTTTGGATGCCAAGGAAATCGGATATCCTGTTGGAAGATAAGAAAAAAGTTGAAAAAACTAAACATGATTTTTGAAACAATAGATCACAGAGGTTTCGAGAATTTCATAACACTTGATTTGAAAAAACAAAAACAAAAATTCAAACCCTAAATCCAATGAATGATGCAATGGAGTACACAAGTGATTTTAAAAAATTTGGAAATTCATGGATTCATCGAACCAGGTTGAAAGTCGAAAATAAAAGTAGAGCGCTCCAATTTAAGAAGGCAAAAATAAAAAAAAAAACAAAAATAAGCATTTGTGGGAGAAAACGCAAAACGGATCCGTTCTCAGTTTTCCTCTGCAGTCCCAGTAACAAAAAGAAAATTGCATTATACACCAACAGCGCCGACACAATCAAGATTCATGCTCTCAATTAGGGTACCCTAGCCGCTGAAATTGCTGCCATTGACCGGAAAAAGAAACCGCCTAGCCAAAATCTAGTGGCGTTGAAGTTTTGGCTTTCGTTAATTTTGTTTGTTTTGCATTTCGGAAGTTTTTTTTTCAATCCTTTGCAAAAGAATCAAACTGCACAATTATATCAACAGGAATCTTTGATTCATTAGAGAACAGCATTTTTGGTGCCTCCGTTTTTATTACTGTTTTTGGAAGATTTTGACGTCCTGAATTCGAATCATTTGCAAGATTTTGTCTTTCACCTATTGTCTAAGTGATTATATTTTGAATCTATTAATCATAATTCATTTAATCAAGGATTGAGATATTTTTAAAATATATTATAGATTTAGAGTTATATAGCTGCAAAAAACTATACAGTTTTTTTTTAATTTAATTTTATAACAACAGGGAAGAATGAGGATACTTGATCCCTGGAGATTCTTGATTCCTTAGCTATATCTTGAAACTGGAATAGCTTACAAAGATCAGATGTTCTAGAAAAATGTGCAAAATAGAGCAAAACAACAATGCTTAAAGTTCAAATCTATTTGTATCACTTTAAAATGTTCCTTGCATGGAAAAATTATGACAAAAATATTTGTTCCAATATATCAATCGTTCAAACGTTATATGAACTTCATAATAAAATATTTTCAAAGCAATGGAAAACTTTCAACTTTTTTCAGAAAATGTTTTCTAAAATGTTAATTATGGGTACAATTGGTCCCTAGAGTTAAAAACGTTATATTTTTTCTTTAGAATTGATCGTGAGCATTGCTGATTACGAGATTTCTAACATATATCCAAAAACTAATATTTTTCCAACAATTGTCTGAAGAAAAGAGCAAAATCAATTAATTTTCTCTTAATTATAGAAAATAGCGCCTTTGTATGCAATGTCACTAGCATTGAGACAAAGTTATAGAATTTTCTTCTTCTGTCAGTTATACATTGTGAAATGAGAACAAAAAAGACTAAAATAGTCAATTGACATTCTATCTTGGGTTATTGTTGGATTTTCCAAGGATTAGGGCTTCCTGAATAAAAGAACAAGTCTTCTCTAACTTTAAAAATATGGCAATTTTTTTTACTCCCACAGAAATGCTTATAGTTCATCTACGGGTTCAAGTATCGCTCTAATTTTAGAAGCATTGAAACTTTAAGTTACAGCCTGTCAGAAAATGTAAAAGGGTGCGAGTTGCTAAATTTTTCCAAAAAGATATGGTGAAAATAAGAAAAGGGAATCAACTATCCCCACTCTCCCCTACAGCTATTTCTGACACCACTGAAGAATGTCTTCGAATATTTGATATGGAAGATCAACTTGGGCTGAAAATATTCCAAAATTTTGTCAAATTTGCCGTATTTTGCAAAATTTTGAAAAATAAATAAACAGAATGCTTTTATCATATATTTCGCAGAAGTCAACATTACTCACAATCTTCGGGAAATTTCATCATTGAATTGCAACAAGAAGAGAACCGTGAAAACCATCGATATGATTTAAAGTGTAGGGGAGAATACGGATACTTGATCCCTGGGGATACTTGATTCCTAAGCTAAATCTCGAAACTGGAATGTCTAACAAAGATCAAATGTTCTAGAAAAATGTGCCAAAATGAGCAAAATAACAATGCTTGTAGTTTAAATAATTTTATCATAATAATTGTTTGAGTAATTGATTTTGTTTGAAGAATTTCTCAAAATGTAACTTGAAGATCTTTTTTCATCACTTTAAAATGTTCTTTACAAGGGAAAATTATGTAAAAAAATATTTGTTCCAATGTATCAATCGTTTGAGCGTAAAATGAACTTCATAATTCCATATTTTCAAAGCAATGGAAAACTCTCAACTTTTTTCAGAAAAAGTTTTCAAAAATGTTGATTATGGGTACAATTGATCCCCCTTCCAAACGGCATATTCTTCTTCTGAATTGAGCGTTATGATTGCTGATTACGAAATTACTAATATTTCCCCAAAAACTAATTTTTATCAAACAATTGTCTGAAGAAATGGGCAAAAATAATTAATTTTTTTTTAATTATAAAAAATAGTGCCTTTAAGTATTCAATGTTATTAGCGTTGAGACAGAGTTATAGAATTTTCTTCTTATGTCTGCAATAAATTGTGAAATGAGAACAAACATGACCAAAATAGTCAATTAACATTCTATCTTAGGGTTGTTTGATTTTTATACAAGGATAAGGGCTTCCTGAATAAAAGATCAAGTCTCCTTCAATACGAGATCAAGTCTCCCCCAACATCAGAATAATCGCAATTTTTTTACTCCCACGAAAATGCTTCTAGTTCATCAACGGGTTCAAGTATCGTTCTTATTTTTGGAGCAGGGAAACTTGAAGTTACAAGCTGTCAGAAAATGTAAAAGACGGCGAGTTGCTAAAATTTTCCAAAAAGATATGGTGAAAATAAGAAAAGGGGATCAAGTATCCCCACTCTCCCCTAAGGCCACTTCAAGATGTTGGCCAAAATTTTTAGTTAACCCATTTTGTAAAAATGCAGAAGGTTTCAACTAGTTTAAGGTGGACATAAAAATTACTGATGCTCAAGTTAATTTTTCAAAGAACTGATTTTCATAACAGACAAAAATACAAGTGTGATTGGTTTATTTATTGAAGTTTTGGTAAATTAAAAAAAAATTGACTAACTCAAATGACGAATCGCTTGAATTGTTTATTTTTGAAGCGTTTTCAGCTTCAATGTTCCTTTGTTATGTTAGTTATTATATTGGCTATTGGCTAAAGAAGAAATTGACACGCGCTAAGCAGATCTTTCTCTTGACAAATGGATGGATAATTATTTATTTTAATTTATCAATTAAAAGAAAGATGAAAGTAAGCCTACAAAATTGCACCCTCAAAATATGAACAGTGTACACAACTGTTTTCTTAACTAAGCTTTCGTAGAATTGTCAACGGTGGTATTTCGGATGAGATTTTTTTTTAAGAAAAAAAAATTTAAAGTTACTAACGTGTTAACTTTTTTAGCTGGTTGTATAAAATAATGATTTCAGCTCCAAGGTTTTGATTCCGGGGCATACCACAGACTGAAGGAACTTTGATCACTTGTACCATTAATTTTTGAATACTTTGAGAGGAGTTGCTTTTTCGTAACCTCTTAAAAGTGCTTAACCACTTACTCAGGTATGAAGTTTTAATCACGATCATTGAGCATATTAAAACGACATTAGTGGCTATAATTAAATATTTATCACAAAACTAGATTTCATGTTTCGGGATAAATTTGATCAGCATGATTTAAATGAATCCCAAAATCATAAAATTTATTGTTTTGGTGCCGTGTGACAAAGGAGGCATAACCACATGAATTATGAAACTTTCGTAAAGAATATCATTTTTTTTTCAAAAACTTTGAAAGTCCATGGATTGATATTGATGTTGCATATTGGCAAAACTATAAGGGATAATGTGGATAGTTGATCCCATTTTTTTTTATTTTCATTATATCTTTTTGGAAAAAAATTGCATGTCACCGTCTTTTGCATTTTCAGAGAGCGTGTTAATTGATGATGGTGACTTAGTTTCTCACATCGTGAGATATTTGTTGAAAGTTTTTGATTGTTATAGAAATTTTCAAATAGAAGTATGCAACAGATTAACAATTTTTTACATTTTTTGTTGCCGATGAAAACTTTACTCAGTATGGCGGTTTGGCTTAGTTATATCACCTGCAAGCTTTCTATTGCTTTTACTATCCTACACTAATACTATTGGTGAAAAAATATTTTTCGAAAGATCACTTAATATTAATAATTTTTTTTAATTCAGTTACCAGTCTGGGAAAAAAATGCAAATCAAATATTCACAAATCAAATCTCGTTTCCATATTCCGAGATATGATTGATCGCATCAGGCGTTTGTTAATTTCAAAATTTCATTGATTCGAGCATCAATTTTCATTATTTCAGCGTGTAGTTTTTTTTTATTTTATTTTACCCCTTATGTATGCAGCATTTTTATGCTTTTTCATTCCGAACAGTTTTGGCAGAAAAAGTGTTAAATTTAATTCGAATAAAACCAAAAGTTATGAAAATTGGTTCTTTATGCGTAATGACATCACAAATATATCAAAAACTATGAATTTTCATACGCTTCCATTTGATTTATCATGAAAAACAAAGCTTGTTGCAACTTACCTCTTTTTCTTAGAAAGGTGAAAATCCCTTTTTTTTTTAATTAAAAATAAACCAATGAGCCCAATAATTTTTCTGATTTCGTCAATTTAATGTCCCATCAACCTTTAATCTCTGATTATCTGTGGACATGGCCGTAGGAACGGGGGGGGGGGCTTTGGGGGTTAAGCCCCCCCCCATGAGGATCCATTAAAAGCATGCGAGGTATTCTACTTTACACTCAAAATTGAAAAATTTTTAATCAAATTTTGATGATGGAGTAAGGTTATTCGATAGTAACAATCTTGACTCAAAACTGACTTCAAAATCTCAAAAACGAATCCCAGGTTCAGAATTCAGCTACAGATTTTCATAATTTTCTCACTTATGGATAGTAGGTAATTCATTTCGTATTACTAAATTTTATTCTGGTTTCTTACTATCAAAATATAAATTGTATTTGTGTTTTCAAATTTCGGATTAGGTATCCAGTTTAGGATTCTTGTTTCCGGTTCGAATCATCATAAGAAATTTAAATAAAAAGCTGTGTTTTAAATCGTCATTTAAATTTGGTTTAACATTTCCTACAAAAGTTGATTCATGATTCTCGAAACTCATACGCATTTTTTTACATTTTGTAAATATTTTTCCGAATATGAAAAAAATAGCGGTTTTAAAAATTTAGTTCTCATGTCATATTCAGATTCTTTATAACTTTATAACTATGCATAAATCCAAACATATCAGAGCTTCAATATAGCGATATATTTATTTATTTAGATTTGTAAGTCGGATAAGGAATACGTTTTTGGAATAAAAAATAATCATTGAAACCCAAAACATCCGAATTTACATTGTGAATTCATGATTAAAGGCAGCGAAACTGATTTCAATATTGGCTCATATTTCTAAAATCAGAAACCCTTTTTTTGTACGTTTCAGAAAAACGTATTGAAATTCTGAAACAGGTTGACAATTCAAATTTTTAATTTAAGTTCAAAATTCAGATTTGGCTCGTAAATGAGTTCCACAATCGAAATCAAATTATCAAGATGACAATTCCTAAGAAATTAAATTGCAAGAGATTGCAGGATGATAATTCTGATAGTTACTTCGATTTTAGAATTTAACCAAAGTCAGCTCGTCTGCACAATTAAACTGAAAATGACAGTAGAATTTAGTAGAATTATAGTTCATTTTGCAAAAAAATCCTTCCACAGAATTTGATATTTAATGAAAATAAGTGGATGATAAAGAAACATGTATCCTCTTTTCAAGAAATTTCTGGGAATTCTATATTGCAGTGTTTTCAAGAACCAAATTTCCAACGAAGATATTTAACTGAAATCGAGTTTGCAATCCGATTTGTATTTCAAAATTTTAGTCTTTAACTTTTAACCTTTGACAATTGGATTTATTTTAGAATTTTCATTCGAAATTGAAGGCTTTCTTAGAAAAAAAAATTGTAAGTTCTAATCACATAAGCAAAATTCAACTGGCCGGATTACCCGGTTTTACCCGGATTTGTCGGGATATTTTATTTAAACAAAATTGAGAAAGCCTCCCAAATGTTGTTTAAAAAAACAATTTTTCTCCCGATTTATTCACATTTTATCGCAAAATTAAAAAAATTAAATAGAATTTTTATAACTTTCAATTTTGTTGTCCAAAAATGAAATTTAACAAGCTAGATTTATCAAAATAAAAATAAAAGATTTTTTGAGAGACTGAAATACGATTCAAAATCTGGTTGTGTTGTTATGCGGAAAAAAACAGTCGATTTTTTTCTTGATTTTTGTTCAACAGTTCTTGGATTTGAAAATTTAAAAATTGATTGTCCGAATTTTGCCAGGTTTTAAATAAAATAGCTCGGATTTGCCCTGTCCAGATACGTGCGGCAGAACTTCTTGCAGTCTTAAGTTAAGTTCACCAGATTTTGATGCAATCTTGAGATTTCAACCATCGATGGATGTAAGTTTCCTATTATGGTGCTAAAAATTCTTTATACAAATCCTAATTACCATTTGAAAGATTTTAGGATGTATTTAACTCGTAAAGCTAGTTTCTATTTAACTAGAAAAACGAACTTAAGAATGAATAATCAAATAGTATTTAAAAATAAAAAGTATTTTTAATTTTTTCAATTCATGCATTTTTCGGCAAAAATGTCATAGAAAAAAAATGGTCATTGTTCGGGCTCGGCCGATGGGGGGGGGGGTTCGGATTTCGGGGTATTTCTTCCCGTCTCTCGTCGACGGCATCCACCAGCAGCAAGAACTCAAGTAAGTCGCCTATTTTTCCAAACAACAGCTGATCGCCCAATCGGGGGGAGAATTTCGTTTGCGCTATTCGGATCTGTTTGCGAGATAGCACCAAACAGTACTCGCGATCGATTGTATTGCCACTGCACTTTGACTTTCGGAACTTGTATATTTAAGTCGCTTGATTGAACTTAGATTAATTAGGCTTTATTGGAGATGAAGTAAATTTCCGTGCTATTCGTTTCAACGTAATTTCTATTCTTAAATAACTAAAAATGGCTAACAGACTATTGTGTGAGACTCTCTCGGCGAAAGTTGTTATGTTGCGAGAGAGTTATGCTTATTCTAAGGTACATGCACAGATAATGAGTGTTTGCGAACAAATGGCTTAAAGTGTCAAGTGAACATATAAAAAACACAAATCAAAAGTAATTCATGACCGGTGTAGTACCGATCAGTCATCAACCCCCCCCCCCCCCCCCCCCCCCCATGAGTCAGCTCTTCCTACGGCCTTGTCTGTGGACATAAAGTTTTAAGAATCTATTGGTCGGAAATTAATAATTTTTTTACAAGTCGAATCCAAATAACTGGTTTTTTTTAAATTTCAATGAAAATAGAGTGCATTTTGAATTAATACTTTGCGTGATGTGATGAAAAGTTATAAAAATGTGAATAGGTTTGATTATTCAAAGTTCGCGATTCGAAAAGACCAGTGCTACGCCACCCGGATCTTTCCTGGCCTATTTTTCAGCTAGGCGGGCATTCAATATTGAAGAAGCACCTCATGTATAACGATAAGCTAAGTGGATTTTTATTTAATTTATTTCCAGTTGTACGAGAAGGTTGAAAGACCTATAAAAATATTTATTTCAGATTATTTGCACCATCCTCATTTTGCACTTGTCGTGAGATGTTTCACCTCGTTGAACTTCAACATCCAACTCTTTCATGAAATCTCGTAGACACATTAACCCGAGAAAAGGCACATGGTGGAAAGTCCTTCCTTTCAGGTTTGAGATTTAATTATTACGTTAGATAACAATTACGATGATCATTAATGAATCATTTTGATTAGGTTATGTGACGGGAAAAATCATTATAGCTAGCAGGGAATATTCCTTTTATAAAAAGTGTATGCTCCCGTTCGTAGCAATGTCTGTCCAAGGGTTGTTCCGAATAATTAGGCACGGGCTTCCACTTTAAGAGTGTACGTTGGTCAGTCAAGCAGAAGGTCATCGAGTGTGTGTGAATTTCTGTTTTTTTACGAAACTCCTTTTAAAATTGGTGTCCACATTCAAAGAAACTTTAAAGATTTTTTTTTAATAAAGAGGTATAAAAAGCTTCTAGAAAAGACAGTCATTAGATAATAATTGAAGAATTCATCAAGTAATTAAATTGGTATGAACTTAAGCTTGAAAAGAACTAAAAACTTATTTTTGCTTCAATTATAATCTGAATTTGTTAGCGTGTGTTCAATTATTAAAAAAAAGGAAGGCTTGGCCTAATGACTGTTATGATTTTTTTTGCCGAAAAACTAGCTTTAAATTTTTCATGATCCAGGTGTTTGACAGAAAAAAAATACTAAAAATCAGTTTAAGAAAAAAATTAAATTAGTCATAAAACAAAATTCGTGCAAACATATAGAAAACTTGCTCTAATTTCAACTTCTTTTGTAAAAATTGAACTGAGTTTATTATAATATTTTTGTTTATTTATATATTTACATTTAAAAAAATTAAAAATAAATATTTTATTATAAACTGAGTTTACTTTTTACCGATTTATTGGTCTTGAGGGTAGCCAAACTGTTTAAATTGTGGTTCAATTTTCTACTCAATTTCATTTCAATTAATCCAAAACGTTTGAGATTTATAAAAATAGTAACTCTCATGATTTTTAGATTTTATTTCTTCTTACTGCATTTTTAGTATATATACAACAGGGAAAAGGCAGTGTTTTTCTTCAATATTTTCTTTAACATTCATCAGTACATTTGATTGAAGAATTCACGAAGCCATCTAAGGAGGAAGATAAGTAACCATTCATCGAAAAAGTTTAAGTATCGTTTTAAAATGGTATAGGTAAGATGATAAAAATGTGCAACTTTTTTTTTATTATATTTCAACAATCAAAATAGCTTAACTCTATTAGAGGGGAGTTGGTGGGGGGTTGGACAGGGCATCGAACGATCCGAAAACTATTGAACAATGGATTGTGGGTTCAAGCCAGCCGGAGTATCTCGACAAATTTTGAATTATGAGTAGGGTAGGTGTTCCTAATTTGGCATGTGTTCCTAATGTTAACATACCGTTCGATTTTGACTGTTTTTGACGATATTTTTCACTTATCACAATTGTAAAAAAAAATTATAACGTAACGGATCATGCGAACTTTCATTTTACAAACATATTAGTTTTCTAACTCACAGGATTTTTCGTAAAATCCAGATTGTTTCAAAGTATGTTCAAATTGAATGGAGTTGTTAGCAAATTTCTTAAAAAAACATCTTTTCAGAAATGGAAGATAAAAGCTGAATTTGTCAACCGATTTTTTCGAAATTTTTTGTCGGATTGTTTTTTATCATGATTTTAGTAATAAGTATGTTAGAACCATGTTTTTTTCGTGTAAAAACTGAAAAAAGCTTATATCCTCAATTAGGAACACTATTTTCAATATGTTCCTAATTATGGACATAGTCAAAGTTTTCCAAACTATACCAAAGTCATAGAATGTATTTAAATTAAATTTGATTGATTGAATTGTGTTTTAACTTAATTTTCAACGATCTGTTAAAATAAACTGTTTTGAGTTAATAAAACATGATATATTTTTTACTTCAGTGTATCTCATAGCTTAAAATGTTGAAAAAATATTTTTGCCAGGTTGTAAAGAACGCACCCTACGCGACAGAAAAGGAAACCATCTAGTTATAGAGAGTTTCTCAACAAGAAGAGAATCGAAAGGAAAAATTGAAAAAAAAATCTAAATAAAATACGTTGTATATTGTCACATGGGGATCATGCAACACTTTTCAATTTCAATGACTTCTTAAACCCTAATGTCCACAGATAATCATACCGCCTGTACATCAAAAGTTTAAATGTTAAAGGGACATCTAATTAACGTAGTCAGAAAAATAATTGGTTTCCACAATAATTTTTAAATGTACAAAACATACGATTTTCATCCTACTTAGAAAAAGGGGTAAGTTACAAAAACCTGTGGACATTTTCAGTGGACACTAAAAATAAATTTGAACTTAATTAACAATTTTGAAATCTTTCATTTTACATGCCTTTATTCTTATTTGTTTTCGGTCAGTTTGTTTTGAGTTGCGATTACATTTGCTTGTCATCATCATCTTGTGCATCTAGATAATTATAAAGAGGAAGCTGTTTTTCCAAAAAAATCACTGACCAAATAATTCGTGTATCAAATACGGATTTTTTGCTCGAGTATTTATAATATTATATTCACGTAGCTGTAAAGAATACTTTTAAGCCATTTTTTCCAAAAAGATGCAACAATAATCTTCATGCTGATACAACCTTTCGTGTCGGAGTTCGAACGTATCCTTCTGTATCTTTCTGACTACGCGTATAGAATTTTCTTCTTCATGCTTCTCAAAAAATTTAAGGAACGGAATAAACCACACAAAAAACCATAAATTAAACTGTATCTATATACTACTGTCTGTACTACTGTATCTACTTATTTCTGTCTGTCTGTTCTCCTCTACATACACTCGTAAACTACTGAACCAATTTGTGTGAAACTTGGAAGGGGTGTTTCATGCATTTTATTTGCTTAACTAGAGTACTGACCAAGCAAATTTAATCAAACTTGGTACGACTAATGTATTCTATAAACATTTGGTACCCCTTGTACCAATAGGAAGATAGGAAGGAGAGAGTGGGCCTCCCTTACATTTTTTATACAACTAGAAAACAAATCCAGCTAAAAAAGCCCAATTCGGCATGTGAAAGGTATTTGAATACGAGGAATGTTTCTATGATTATTTAAGATCTTTCATCCATTGAATTTGGAATTCCAGGGTATGGAAATAAGGAAGGAGGCTTCCATACCATTTTTATTTTATAACTCGGACATTTTTCTAGTAAATAAGAACAAATTTGGCATAACAGCGTATTTTTGTACGAGAAATGCTTTTAAGAATATTTGATACCACTACTTCTTGACAGTAGTGGGGTGATAAAAAGGAGGGTTTTATGGTTTTATGCATTTTTGAGACTTTTTTGAGGAGAAATGATGGGGAATCTATGCCATTAAAACATATATTTTGACATAATTGAAGAATTAAAAATTCTTGTAAAGAAGCGTAAAAATTGCAAATCTAAAAAAAACTGATTCAGAGATCATGTTTCAGGAAAAAACATGGGATTGTGATATAGCTAAGTTGGCAAGTCAGTTGCTTCCTGATCTGATGTCTGTGAGTTCGAGCCCAAGAGAAAACATCGATCACAGTTGTACCGAATAAGTTTTTTAATGACTGTCCGGAGGAGTTTTATTGAAAAAAGTCAATTTTTCTGGAAAATTTTCGTAGATGTGTTCTAGCAAGCTGTTGTTAATATAAAATGTTGGTTTTATTGTGCACGGTGATTGGTATGACAAGCATCTGTATAGACCTGTTTTAGATAATTGACTAAATCAAACCGAAAAAATTTAAAAATTCATGAACTACCAACTTGTACAAAAAATTTACTTACAAGTTGAGAGCTTAAAACCAGCAGTAAATAGAAAAAAAATATTATCGATACAAACTTTTCATAAAAAGATAGCCTTATTTATAACCTTTAATTTGATGTATTACACTTAATTATCGCAACAGTAGGAGCAAAGATATTAAAACATTCAAATAACATTCTCTGAATCATAATGTTGTCTACATTCAAGTTTTAACATTATGCAAGCTGCAAAACGTGGCATCTGGAATGATTGCGTACTACTCTATAAAAGCGCGCGCAAGCGGGGAGACTTGTACACAAGTAAGTGGGGAGATAACTTGAATGTAAAATCTTTTATCATATCAAATCTGTTTCATAGATATTTGAATACCTCAATAAAACTTCTAGCGCACGCTGGAAACTTACTCAAATGAGCTCAAATTTGGCCAGAGTACTTTAAAATGAATGAGGATCAAACCCTGTAAGTGGCGTTGTGATCAGCGAAAAAAGCCGAAAAGTGAATTAGTCTAATGCATACGGAATGGTATGCAAATTCGAAAAATTCCCCTGAAATTTCAACAAACAACAAACAAGAAGCGCAACTCACAAATAACAAACTTTCTTGCGTGAGCTTTCATTACGTCGTATGGAACAAAATGTAAACAAACAGTTTTATTATGAAAAAAAATCCATAAACTGACATAATCTAGTCACAACTTCTTCCCAAAATATTTGTAGCCTGGACAACAAATTGTATATAAGAAATACAAATTTTAAAATTGTTTTGATAACTTTTGCAGCCATTTTCTGTGAATTCTTAATATGTATCGTACGACGTAATGAAAGCTCACGAGAGATATGAGTAACCATGCAAATGGATGAAAATTTATGATCAAGTAGATCGTGGAATGTATTTTTCGACACTATTAATTAATTAATTTTTTCACTTACATCTATGTTTGCAAATGTGTACTCCGCACAAAATCTAAACTTTCAGAACGTAAGACCTCATCTCCGTATAGTCTAGCCTCCCTTGGAACACCTGTTGGCCTTGCTCATTTCGATATTCTGTGTAAGGCAGCTTGTAGACACATTCCATTCCGATTCTCTCACAAGAACGCGCCGCAAAAGGTCCGGAGCAATCGGCCGAGAAAACCCGCACTCCACAGCTGAGAGCCAGTTGCACGTGTTTCTGCATCAAAACGGAGGTCAAGGTATTACCGCGAAATTTCGGATTAACTGCTCCATACTGGAAGTGGTATGCCTGATCGACTTCAAATCTATCGAAGACCCTTGCTTGGCTCATGAGATGCGCCAAAAGATGAGCAATATCTTTGTACTTTTTTGTGCTGGCATTAGAAGCTCTCTGCTGCAAGATGTCCAGATGATCAGGGCCACAGAATGTTGCACCCAAAAATCCCGCCAATTGATTGGTTTTTGCATCCAGAGCCAAAATTACGATACCATTATTCAACATTCCTAGATAATGGTCCATATCTTCTATCTCGTAAGCACTTCCATCCCGATGGCTGCAGTTGAACGGGTCCTCCGGGAAAAAATAACGTTCCAGCCCGTCCTTAACTTTTGGACGATCTTCTTCGGTGGCCAACCGATAACAGAACCCATTCAGTAGCGAAGGTTCAAGCGTAGGCCGCGGTCCAGCTTCCAGATACCGGTTTGAAAACTGTTTCACTCCACCGTTTGATGGCAAACTTGCTAGGGATTTTAGCCAGCGATGCGAAGTACACCTGAGCACAAACATCTCAATCGAACTTGTTACCTCTACTCGATACTAGCTACTGTTATTAACTGACGAGAAATGCGTTCTTAGAGAGGGCATGAAGTCACTTACATTTAATATGCACGTCTCATTCGGGGATTCCCGGGGAAACTAGCCGGGTTTCACTTTTACGCCCGGGTAGACTTTGTTCAACTTGCCGTTAGAAACATTAGATGGTTTTTGTTTTTTTCATCGAATATAAATTTATGGAAAAATTCGATAACGTAAAATTTTGTGATTTTAGAGAAATAATAACATAATTTTTAAGCATTTAATAGACTAAATAAGGATCCAAAAAAGCAAGCGAGGTGTTTTACTCTTCACTAAAATTCAGGGCCGGATTAAGCCATCGAGGGGGCCGGGGCAATTTTTCTCGGGGGACCCCTATATTTCAATTTTTTTTTAAAAGCTCCCAGAAAATACAAAACCTATTAAACGTGTAAAAAAAACTGGAGATGAGTTCAGTACACTATATTA